>NC_134521.1:13515000-13650000 GCF_027942865.1 Odontesthes bonariensis | reverse complement strand
TATGAAAATGGCTTAAAAAAAAGTTTCGCCATGAGCAGGCGCTCGATGACTGCAACTAAAGCCGTGCAATCAGTTGTTGCCTCATCATGATGGCACTTTGATGGGGTGGTCAACGAGGGGGTCTTCTGGCACCACACCGTCTGGTCTGCCTGGGCTGGTTCAGGTGGAGACCCTCGTTCATGGCAATATTACGCCATGAACGAGGTATCGAGACGCACCCACCTGGCCTTCAGCTCAGTGCGCTCCACGACAGCACGGGTGTTTTGATGCGTATATGTGTCTCGTGCTCCAATTATGATTGGCAGTCCAGCCAGGGCATGAAAGTCCCTCTTAATTTGTACTTGTTGGACAGCGGTGTATGGGAATTTGATGTACCATAGGTGATAAACTGATGAGAGCTTTGATGACCAAGGGGAGCGCACGACTCACAGAGGACTGGGACACCCCTGATCTGTCTCCAATCTTGCTCTGAAAGGTTCCAGTGGCCAAAAATCCAAGGGTGGTGAGGACGTGGACGTGTGTGGAATTGGGTTTGATCGGCGTGTTTCTCTCTGGAGTTGTGCCTCTAGCAAGCTGCATATTTGTAGCAGCACAGTCCTTGGGAATCTTAATCGCGATGTCAGCCATTCGTCTGTCTCCGCATGGATATCTATTCGTTCTCTTCCAAGAGCCTGGCGCGCTAAGGCATCCAAAAATAGCAAGTCAGCCGCTGTTACGCTTCCCATTGACCTTGTAATGTACAGAGTCAAATTAACCTTCAATTATTGCATAATTTAAGTCAAACAGAATAATGTCAGCATCATTATGGGGTATAATGTATATATTCATTTATGTTTACTTCAAAGTAATTAAATATACAATCAATTGGTCAAGCAAACTTGATTGGAATAACAGCGGACTATTTCACAAATCTCCTACGACAGGTCTGGATCACTCGTAAATTCTGTTCGTACCTGAAAGAAAACGTAAAATACGAAAAGATTGGTGAATGCGCAAATTCTCTTAAAACACTCGTACGCACGACTTAAGAACAAATCTGTGCGTACGAACGGTTCTTGCATGAGGCCCAATGTCCTGAAGCGTAGCACCGAGAAAACACAGGAGTAGCTTCAAGAAGAGTGACCCAGGCAGAGAGGTGATGCATCCTTTATGTGTCCCTTGTGTCTGTGCCTGTGCTTTATATCTGTCTCACTCATTCTTTGAATCTAAGTCATCTCTCCTTGTAAGTGTGTCTAATATAACAGTGACTCAGACCTTCAGATTTTTAAACCTGCTTTTCTGTGACACAAGATGTCAGACACAATCTGTTGCAGTGGTCAGTCTGAATAAATAAACCAGGTCTTTTTAAGGGAATGCCTTTAGGTACACACTGCAAGAGACCAATGATATGATTTTCTGTAGTGCTGCCCCTCTTCAATTTCACCAGTGCAAATCCTCTATTGTACTTTTGTAAATACAATAATAAAAATAGACTTTTTAATTACCCTTTAGTACTCATCTGATGATTTTCCATCCCAGTATATCAGACCTACTACAGAAGAATCTGAATTTGCACAGAATGAATTCAAATTCCGCTTATTTCTGAAACATCGCCCTGGATTGTTTACTAAAAAAATTGAAACTCAGACACGAACTCATGCTTCTAATAGCACTGCAGCAGAACCACTGAGTCTGTGATAAAAATCTCCCCTTTCATCAGTAAACATGTATTCTCATTCCAAAGATGTTTGTTTCCTTATATCAATATGTGCTCAGATATCAACCCAATAACAAATGTTTAATTATAGTATGGAAATATTGGTGTTAAATACTGGAAAGAAAGCAGCGTTTTATCCCAAAACAAAATGTTCTGATTCAATGCTTTTACAAATCTTGGTATGGTTAAGAGCTCTGGGATGTCTTGGATAAGCATAAAGTGTATGTGAGGTGCTTAAAGAAAGGTTCTCATTTTATCAGTCCTCATAAGACTGGTCCTGTTAGGCAAACCTTGCTGCTCTTTCATGCCTTGCTCATATCTCCATGGTAACACACCAGCCCCTGCAGGCGTCTGCCAAATTGACAGTGTAAAACAGAGTGCACACAACCACCCATTCATCCAGCTCCCTCTCTTTCTTCAGCGCTAAGACACAGCTTATATAGTTAATTAGTATATTTATACGAATCCTACTGATAATTTATCAGATGACATGAACTGTCATACGTTGGCTATGAAATCAGTGATTGCTTTGTTCCTTTTTCAAGGGTTAATTTGTTGGAATTCACAAGAAGCAAATTGCAATAGGTGTTACTGACCAAAAGCCTTACAGGTTGAGATAGAATCAGGCGTGGGAGCAGGATCACAGTGTAGGAGGATTTAATAGACCCTTACCTGCAGGGTATACAGGCATTTTCAGCAATTGAGCTGTGATGTTACTAAGCTGTTATAAAGCTGTAGATGGCACACACTGTGTTAGTTCACCAGCGTCTCTCTACATAAAGACCATCCAAGTACTAACAGAAAACAGTATACATAAAAAGACATGCCTTTTAGCAACAGAAATCTATTAATTTTTACATTTTGCATTATGAAAAAAGAGCATAACTGACATGACTAACATATAAAATTGCATGCAAAAATACCAATGCATATTTAGAAATGTACATTTAGGATTGGATTTGGATTTGATACAGTGAGCACAGAATGAACAGCAGAATCATATTTGAAGACCAAATCTTTAAACTGTGAACTGATAGCCTGCAGTCTACAAGGTCTTTTTTAAGAGACACTCACAGAAGATATGAGTATGCCCATGCTCTGAGGCTACTCATATCCACTGCTGGAAATGTAAATAATTCAAATTAAATCGTCACTTTACAGACATTTTTTTTTTAAATCACAGATGAAAAGGCAGTTATTTCATGTAATCTTTTTGTGTCTTTTTGTATAAATAAGAAGTAATCAGTAAAGTAAAAATTATGTATAATAGGAGTCCAGACAAATTCACAACTATCATTATACACTGTGAAGCGGTAATAATGTAATCTGTATAGATGCGTATGAAAAGAGATCTCCGCATACATGGTCACAAGCAGTTGGGTCTAGCTATGCTAAAGATGAAAATGATCTGTGCTCATTAAGAGTCCCTGGTGCAGTCTAATTAGCATGTAATGGGACACCAAATCCTGCACAGGAGGCTTGTTATTTAAGGATAAAGCTCATCTCTCATTTGAATGCATTTTTCATAAGCTGCTCTAATTAAGTTTCATTAGCATTATTAATTAAACACAAAAACCCTCTCATTTCCTCCACATCATGGCGTCTACTTCAAAACAGCACAGGGTGACGGTACTCAAACCATTGGAAATCTCAGTCATGATCTTGCTTCAGATTATGGTGATGCCCGATTCCTAAATACATGGGTAGAAAAAACCTCACAAAATGTCACATGGCTGAATTGTTAATTCAACATTTTCATATATTATATTTTGCATAAATGTGTCACCCTCTTCCAGAATGTGACCTCGCAAAGCAGCCTTGTGCTTTAAAACATTCAGGTACCATAATAGGTGGTTGAGGACTCCAGAATTGGATTTCAAAAGCTTTTTGCTCACCAAACTGGTGCTCTGTGTCGGCTAGGTTCACAAAGGATAGCTCTAAATGTCACTTTTATTCTCGTACACACGAAAGAATGATTATCCTTATCATTTCAAAGAAAACCTTTTTGACATTATTTTGATTCTTTTTTTGTCATGTCACCTTTAAATTCTTGTAGTTTTGGAGTTGCAGAGCCCATGAAGTATACTTACTGAAACTGACCTAGGTTTAAAAAAAAAAATGTCCAAAAAAGTTAGGATGCTGTGTAAAACATAATTACAAACACAATGCAACGATTTTTTGCTCTTATAAACTATTATTTTATTCATTGTTAAAAGCAGAAAATGGATCACACACTGAAAGTGAGATATTTTACGACGTATATGAAAAAAATATTTATTTCTCTAAAATGTGATCGAGCTGGGGTAGGATTCAGCTCTGAACATGAAGCGTTCCTGAACCCACGAAGATACTTCCATGATGTTTTAAATGCAGTGCTTCCTGAGGGCCAGAAGATCACTGGTGTCAAATATAGATTTTTGTCCGTATTCCTTGTGTTCTATGTGTACAGGGATGTCTTCAGATTCTTTCCTCCTTAACCTCTGAGAGACTCTGCCTCTCTAAGATGCTCTTTTTACATCCAGTCACATTAGTGACCAAATCAAACTAAATATTTGAATCATGCTTCTACAGCTGTTTCTTTAAAATACCACCTTCCCAGTCTTTTGTTGCTCCTTGTCCTGACTTGTTTAAGATGTGCTGTTGCCTTAAAATTCAAAAGCTATGGTATTGTTCATGAATAAGTCAAATATCTTACTTTCAACATTTTATATTTTTCACACATTTTACAGTGTGCCATCTTTTTTGTGTGACGGAGCTCAGTTTATTGTGCAGTTGGTGATCCCTTTATTAGAGAGTGGAGAAAGATTCATGAACATATCACCAGGTTGAAATCAGTATCCCTGTACTAAATAAAGCAACTGGTGATAAATCTAACATCTGTGTTGATTCAGAAAAAAATAAAAATAGAAAACCAACACTTCAAAATGTAATTTTTCTCCTCTGGGCTTTGACATCCCTCCCATTGAGAGGTAAATGACCACAATCTCTGGTTTATCAGTGTAAGCATTGATCAATTTGGCAATGTAGACATATAAAAAATGCCCAAGAATTGTTACTTATGAATAACATAAGACTTCACTCCATGTGTGTGCTACCAGAAATCAGTTATACCTTATTCCGAATAAATTGCTCAACTCTCCAAGGCACAATTACAACAACTAATCAAACTAACATCAAGAATATACAATTTGATTTCTCATTGTGCCTTCATTAAAAGGTATGAATAATTTTTCATGATAAGACATTTGACAACAATTGAATAATTCAAATAAATGCAGTCCCCAAGGTTGCACTGCGGTATCAAAGTGTCAAGTAAATTTAAAGCTGCCATCATGTATTTGTGACTGCAACATGAGGTTGTTTTCCTGGATCAGACAAAAAAATGGGCAGCACAGTCAAAATGATTTGCATGTCAATTTGGGTGAGATTGTAAAAGTTTAGATAAGCGCCTCTATTCCTTTTCAGCTCAGTGTTGCACGGTTCCACATTCTGACAACACCTACTGCTGGGAGATTTCACACATGGCAGACAATTTCCTTTTAGTTTCTCTGCACTGGTTTTCTCTTATGATACGGTGTATGTGGTCTGATAGAGACATGAATTGAGGCTGTACCAATCACCCACAACACAGTGGTATGCCACATTAAAATGATCTTTGATATTTCAATTTGAGCAGGTGTGTAACCACACAAGGGATTCACTGACCGATCAGCTGATCATCAGCATCAAGAAATTTTCAGCTCCATTGACTCTGATTAGTGATAGGCCAACATTTAAAACAGCTCTGCTTGTGTACAAGTCTCTTCATGGTCTAGCGCCAAAGTACATCGCTGATATGTTAGAGCCGTATGAACCAACTGGGACTCTGAGGACCTCAGGGAGGGGTCTCCTGCTGGTGCCCAGAGTCAGGACTAAACAAGGTGAGGCTGCATTTCAGTTTTATGCTCCTAAAATCTGGAACAGTTTTCCAGAAGATGTGAGACAGGCCTCAACTCGGTCAATGTTTCAATCCAGGCTGAAAACAGTTCTATTTAGCTGTGCATATGACACCTGAAAGTATTTTATCTGCACTCTTCACTTTTAATTTGATTAATTAATGATTATTTTTTATGTTTTTTTGGAATGATTTTATGTAGCTGTAAAGCACTTTGAATTGCCTTGTGTACGAATTGTGCTCCATAAATAAAATTGCCTTGCCTTGCCTTTTTTTCTCTTTGGTCAGTAAACAGGCCATTCACACAGCAACAGCCGCAGACACTTGTTTAGGTGATTGAACTGGGTCTACATGTGCACATCCTAAAGGTACCTGGAAGTACATGCATAAAGGCAAAAATATAATATGGATGTCTTTGTTAGATTTTGAGATAAAAATATATATATAAATTATGAAGTTATTCATGATCATGTGTTTATTAAGCCTAATTTACAGTCGTTCGGGAAAGGCCACAGAGAGCAACGGAGAGCTCTCTCCGTCGTCGGAAACCGTCCCGGAGACGCTCTCCGTTGCTTGCGTGCGTCGGCAAAAATTCCTAACTATCCGTCGAGGAGACGGAGACTCGCGGAGACTGCAAGGGTTGCGATTGGTAAGCTAACAACATCATTTCCGGAATCACCTTTCCGGTTTAGCTCCTTCCTCTCACAACGACAACACCGCCATTTTTGAAAGAGTTTACTGTGTGCTGGTCAACATTTTTACCGTCACACACTGAAAGAACACAGATTCATACTGAAAGGGAGTGTGAGATGGGAAACGCTGTGTTTGAAAAGAAAGAGAAAAAGTGTTGAAATCCTCTGATGGGAGCCGGAAGGAGCCGGAAGATAAACAATCAATCAACGACTTTCATGATAGACGTCGCTAGATTAGGTCGTCTAGCGTAGCGATGCCTACTAATCGGGAGGTGAATTGCCTTGCGTATCCGACATCCCGACGGAGAACTTCGAAAGGATTACGAGCCTCTGCATGACCAAGGAGTCGAATTGGCGGATACCTACGGAGTAGCATACCGGAGCCTTTACACTTAAATATCACGTTAATACAATTTATTTATTTTTTTAATGCCGTTGATTATAGTTATTATAAAAAAAAGTGCTAGTGGTCAAAAGTTTTTAAGAGAAAAAGATTTGGCAGGCCAAAAATCTGAAATCAGAATAGGCTAAGAAAACTGCAATCAGTGCATCTCTTGACAGTTTTTCGAATAGCTTGCAAGGTTTCTTCATGGCATGGCGAGGCAGAAAAAAAAAATTTGTTATTTTCAAAATTAACTTCTGCCTATTTCCTGCATGATTACAAACTCATTATATACAAAAATCTTGATCCCAAAGTTGGGACATGTTTTACTCACATTAAACAGTTTTAATGATAAATGCAAAGTGATGCACATCACTTTTATCTAAGTTGGTCTTACAGACTGACGGGAGACTTTAGAAGATGAACAGACTTTAGGAGACTGGCAGAAAAATTCAATCTGCCACCCTTGTCAGACCATATGCAAACTCACAATTTCAAACATATTACATGCATTAGGTAGAATCAACACTATAAAAAGAGAACAGAGTTTTTGAGTAAAGAAATACGATGTTCTGTGTGGCCCTGTGATGGACTGGTGACTTGTCCAGTGTGTACCCTGCCTCCAATAAAAGCTGGGACCACGACCCTTAATTGGATTATGGAGAAGCAGCATGGTGAAGCAGCATTTAGCTGTTATGCTGCAAACAAGTGGAACAGTGGAGATTAAACTTTCACCAAATAGAGACATTTTTAAATCCAGGTTAAAAACATTTCTTTTCTCATGTGTCTATGCATGAAATCTGCACGGTATCTTTTAACTTATCTTGACTGTTGCTTGTTTTTAAATGAATTTAAATGATTTTATTTGTTTCTCTTTATATTCCTTTATGTATTTTTAATGCTTCTTCCACTCCCTTCTGCAATGCTTTTATTTTATGTAAAGCACTTAGAATTGTTTGTACATGAAATGTGCTATACAAATAAATTTGATTTGATTTGATTTTGATTTGATTTGATTAAGCGGGTATACAAAATGGATGGATGAGTGGAAATATAATGTTTAATGCTACTTTTTTTCCCCTTCTGAATATACTGGGGATCTTCTATGGAAACAGCAACATGGGTTCAATATATCTTTCAAGTAAGAGGTGTTCTATTATATTTTCTTTTTCATATTCTTTATACTCTACAGCACAACCAATGAGACAATATGTTTCCCTCCTTTTTTAACAAGCAAACAGCAGTCACTCAACATGCTACATTCTGGAGGATCCAGTTGCCATTCAAGATTGTACACTGCTCAGAAAGTTTAAAGCTGCAGTCTGCAACTCTTTTTCAAGCATAATGCCTGGAACTGTCCGGGGATTCTGAAAGTAGTACATTAAATACCCCAATACAAAAAAAAATGAGTTCTCTAGGTCCCCTATATGTCCCGCTAGGTCCCTCCAAAGCCAGCAGGTTTGTTTACAAAATTGCAGACCGGACCGGTAAAAGGTAACCAATCAGGTTTACGAGCTGGGCTCTGCTGCCTGTCAATCACCGATTGTGCACGCGCGATACAAGGTAGGCTCGTCCCCACGCTTATTTATCTAGACTATTGAACTTCATCACGGGCTTGTCTACTTACTGTGTCTTCCATGATCGCAAATGACAGGTGAGTTGATGAATGAGGAGTCGTGTAAGCGCATCTGGCGTGCACGTCTACGTGCACGAGTTCTCATGTGTTTTGATGCGGCGGGACAGGAAGTTGAATAACTTTTTATTTTTCGGTTAAAAAATAAGCATTTCTTGCATTTTGCGACTACGGAGGTCACCGTTTTCAACTTCAAGCGTTCTGATAGATCATGTAAACTCTTAAAATGCCAAAAATTAGGACTTTACGTATGACAACAACAAATCCTGCAGACTGCAGCTTTAAATGAGCTAAATCTAATTCCACTCTCCAACTGATAGCTAGTTATAGCTCCTTTTTTTGCTATCACCAGTGGTGATGGCAAATTACCAGACTGCCCAAACTCTCTGCAAAGAGTAAACATGTAATTTCAGCATTCCTTTTGTTACCCAGCAATTTCAATCACAACATGGATCAACTGAGGGAGGGCTCAAATCACAGATGGAAGTAAGCAGCTGTTATCTACATCAAGTCTCTGACGTAGTTAGGGACCTGATTACCTAAACTGTGTCTGTGAGAAATAAAGAGATATGGAAAACTATTCTTACAGCAAGCCTCATCCTAGTTGGAGTGAAAAACATACCCCTTCAAAAATACGGGTTACTATTGCCCAGGCAATTAATAAGATATTATTCTTTATATTATACTACATAAAGAATAATATTGACTGTGTTCATAAAGGAATACAGACCCCATGATATAAACTTATAACCTGCAAAAGTGTATTTATCCTCAAAATTACAATTCAGCCCATCAAAACATTGTTGATACATTCATGTTTCACAGTCGTTATAATTTCTTTAAGCACAAATTCTTAATTTCAAGTCTTAAGAGAAAATGAGGGATCTTTCATTTAGATAAATATATAGACAAAAAAAAAAGCTTTCTTGGCTTTACATTATTAAGCTGCTCATCTTGGCTTGGATAACAGCCAGATAGCACCTCCACTTTTAAAATGAAAAGCTGTAGCCTCTTGAGCTTATGCAAAAGCAGGCTTGTATACTCTTAAAATACAATGTCCAAGGGTGACTAAGAAACCCAAAGAATATTCAGAGAATGAATAAAGCAGCAGTTTAATTTCCTGTGTGATATAAACTCACTTTAGGGTGTTTTCTGGAGATTACAGTTGCTCTTCAGTTGAACATTTCTAATTTTACCATATAAAATCACAAATCAAACAAATAAACTGAGAAATGGTTTGGTTGTTAACATTGTAGGCACATGCTTCTTGATAATACTCAATAAAGTTCAACTCTAAGTACTTTAATCCATTATTTCAGTTTTTCATCTGTTATGATCTGTTGTTGACAGAAAGATACAGTATGTATAAAATACAGAACTATATATATCTAATGCACTTCCTCAAGGAAAATTACTTCTCAAATAACGTAAACTTAAAGAAATCTTATTGGTAAGTCTAATTAAAACTTAGAGACCAGATGTTTTGCCTACTCTCTTCTCCCTAAAGTATTCTATTGGCAGCCTAAAGCCTCTGTATTTTTCAATAAGCTTTGGATGCACAATAAAGCAAGATAAATCTCTTTAATTTTAAGCCATGGGCTTGTATAGATGTCATGTAGAACGTTTTTTAACCAAAATGTCCATTAAAGCCATAAGGTTGTGGATTCCTAATCGCCTGTTTACATATTTGTTTCTGCTTTTCTAACAGCATGGTCAACACTTACAAAAACACAACTTTTATAGGAAACATTTGTGTCAATTTTATTTAATTTTGTTTTAATGGATGTATTTATTCATATTAGTGTTATTTATAAACATCACTTGAATATCGATTTGATATCAGCAATGGTGACTTCGTCTTAGAACTAGAAAAAAACGCTGTGAACAGTTGAAATAAAGATTTGATCATGCTTAATACTTTAGAAAATAGGACTGACCGTGCTTTTCCATTATGGAAAGCACAGGGAGACTTCAAGTTCAGTTTTCAATACCAGATTACCTATTCATCAGTCTCTATAGTCCGTTGAGCTGCTTATAAAACCATTCCTCTTACACTCCAAACATCAGATAAAATATACATGATACATGAGATGAAGGGTTTATACTTCCACAGTTGTTTTCCTAGAAAAGGGTAAACCGTTTAGTCAGGTTTGTCTTATCTACCTCAAGTGACAGGTATGTATGATTTTTAAAAGTCTGTGGTAAAAAAGAAAAAAAAGGAACAAAATCCATTGTATCGACAATGACTAAGAGTGGTTCAAAGACCTCAACTAAGCTCATACTCACAAGCCCCCAGCTGAGCGCCTCGATGTTGGAGTTCACTGAGGTGAGCTGCGGCTGCAAGTCGCAGGAAGTAAGGTTCTGTCTGTTCTTTGCACGTATGCACCAAACAACATCCTCACGATGAAGCCATAGAGGTTAGTGCAAGTAAGGCTTATGTTTGTAGCTGCCACAACATCAGTCACTGGTTCACGATCTACTGCAATCATACATATTCCCATATATATATATATATATATATATATATATATATATATATATTTATTTTAATATATATATTTAATAATTTAATTTTAATGATAATTTACAATATATATATATATATTTAATAATTTAATTTTAATGATAATTTACAATATATATATATATATATATATATATATATATATATATATATATATATATATATATATACATATTTTTTAAATTGAGACATAATGAGGACGGGGGATCTACAGTATGAGTGAGAACAGTGGAAACTGCTGGCCAATACTTAATTCACTAATCGTCGCAGGGCAGTCATAACCCAAAGCACGCCCTACTTCATCTTTGTTTCTTTAGATAAAGTAAAGTTGAAACATTATACTTTATCAAGGACAATTTGCATAAAACAACTGAGAGCTTAAACTCATTGGGGACTTTTTGCTGAGATAAGTGAGCAGTGGGGTCATTTTCTCATATTTGCTTTCAATCACAGTAGATGCTGTTTGACTTTAGAAGAAATTCAAGTTTAAGACACTTGTGCACTTGGTTGACTTTTTATATCTGAGTCTAATGAGTAGCTCATTATCTGCTGGTGACTCTTAAATGTACAACATTATCAACAACAGTGGTGACAGATTAATTTCTGTGGTAAACACTCAAGCCTTTCCTAACATAAACCACTTGGTGGTGGGGTTCCATTTCATGGTTATAAATCACCCAGGGGCTGTTTTAGTAATTTCTGCAATCAAGTAACCCCACAAGCAACTCCATGACACCATAATAATAGCAATATGATACATGTATATGTTTATTTTAAGCACAATGATGTCAAACAATGTAAAATGTAATGTAAAAACTATGATGTATCTATCTGCCATGACACATAATATTATTGAAATAAGAGCATTACGAATTGACAATGACGGTAAAATTCTAAAATTTAGCATCATTGACTATAGTATAAGCAGATTGTGTCCTTATGTTGTTGAATAAACCTCAACAGAAGTTTATTCCAATGTGAAATGCGGACTTCCCTCCTGAGACTTGTATTTTTCTCAGAGCTGGGACCACACGACATCTACAAATCTCCTCATTATTTAAGGGACAGCTTTGTACATCACCATCACATAGGGTTTGACACCCTTGGATTATTTTTGTTTGAAGAAGTTGACTTCATCTCTAGGGCAAACATATAGTCTTAATATGAAATTTCTAAAAGACTTAAAGTCCAATTCCACCAACATCCTGTCCATGCAGGACATGAAATTGACTTTCATACAATTTTTTTTTGCTTGTTTTTTAAGCCTGTCGTATGGCCAAAACTATCACAAGTTACATAATTGGCTCATATATCTTTATATTCTATCTGAAATGTGTAACCGTTGACACTCTTTTTAATATTGTTTCCCTTTCAACTTCAGCTTCTGGTCCCTATGCTTACAACGACACAGGCTTTCTCTACTAAACACCATTGCCCGTAAAAAGTAGTGTTACTATTTTACACAATGTCATTAGTTTTATGTTTATAGTTATTAATACTAATTACTATTGTGATTTAGCATTGAAAGCTAACTACCTCATTTCAGTATGTACATTTTCCTTAGCAAGATTAAGCACACCTTTAACATGGCCCTTTTCTGTACTACTAGTTATTTAAAGAGTTTTCCTGTTATCTTTAAGTGTGTAATAAAGCCAGTTTTTGCTCCTTTTTGGCTCCAGTCAATTATTCTCGAGTGGTGGAAGCTGTCGAGTCACAGAAATGATTTTAAACATATACATGTGTATATATAAATATATAAAACATTGTCTTTTTAGTTATTCCAAAAAGTAGTGGATCACATTCAATAAAACCATTAGTTTTGTTAGTCCTTTGTGAATTATCTCTTTTTCTTTGCATTTTTAGGTCATAATTTAGCTGTCTACGTTGTATCAAAGCATCACTTGGAACAAGCGGAATTAACACATCGAGTGTGACCCAGATTTCAGTAATTTGAGACATTAGGCATTAGTCTGTGTTTTTTTTACCTTTATTCTATTTTCCACAAGGGTCAAAATGTATTTTAGATTACACCAACATCAGGGGAATAATGTGATGGACACAAGAGGTGAGAACGGCACTGCCAATTAGTTTAATGAAAAACTGTGGGCATGCCTCTTGAACTCTTGTCTGTGTACTCAGAATAATGTGTGATACCTTACTAATAACCCTTGCAGTGTGCTATATATATGTATATCCATCAATTGAAGCAGAACAGGCAGTGATTTGGAAAGAATTGGCTCATCTTTTACAACTGAATATGTATATATTACCGTGAAAAAGCTTTTTCATTTTGAAGAGATTGCTATGCAGCGGGTTAGATGGTGCATTGATAATATCCTTGCCAATGTTCATCCACAAGAATCTAATACTGTTTTAATGTGTTCTTCAGATGTTCATAAAATTCTGTGAGAGCTGGTAGAAGAATTGGGAGCAAACATAGGGAAGTGTAGGTTGATTGAATGCGCCGCATGTTATTTTCGGTGATACTCAGAAAATATGCATAATGTTTTGGCTGTTTTCCTGTGCTCAAATGAATTTGCTTTATCTCACAATATCCTGAACAGCAAAATAAGACGCAAACACAAATTAACTTTGTTTGCAAGGTGACATCAACAAAATCAGTTTAAAAGAACTCTGTTGAATATTGTTAACGTCCAAGTAAAGCAGAAAAAAATGTCATTCTAAGTTTGTCTCAGAAAAATTTATCATTAACTATCCAGTCTAATATGAATAATCAAAACGTTATGTGTAAAAATGAGGTTTTAAAATCACAATAAAATGAGCAGTGCTCTCTGATCTTAGACGCTGGGGACATATCTCAGACTAGCTTAAATTAAATACACAAACTGGGCAAACAGAACTGAGTCCATTTTAACAAAATTAAACTACTTAGATTTGAAATAACAAATGTACACTGCAGATAATAAGTATTTTGATCACAATATTTTGGGAGGTGTTGATAATGATCTTCATCTTATCAATGGGGCTCTGCACAAAATTAATCATCTGCACTTTCACTGACCGTAGTTACTCCTGTAATTAGGTTCTTTCAGAGAGTTCAGTGTGCTCTGCCGTACATGATCCTGCCTTGGCTCCTCACAATATAAATTCAGTACGTGTTACTCGTGGTGTATGTAACTCCATTAAGTATGCACACCTACAGGTCCTTAACAACCGTGATACCAGATCAATAACTTGGTCCTTCAATCTACCAAGCATGAATCTGAGTCCCTGAGCTGGTTTGTTGCTGTTATAGCATATGCAATACTGTAGTTAAATTTTGCAATTTCAGTTGGCAGGCCAGGTTCTGCAAAATTATGGCATCCAGGGAAGATGCATTTCCATACGAAGGCAGACCAGTTAGCTTGCTCGATGTCTGATACACAGCCAGATGGCATAATTCTCTCTTCCAAGGCTAATGCATTGTAATGGATTTATTCATAACATATTTTTAAATACAGACCCACTCCGTCTTGTTATCCTGATAATAATTTACAAAAACTGTAAACAGGTCTAACTACACGATTTAGTGCAATATACATAGTTATCAGTCTTTTGATTGATAACTAGTCTTTTATGTTTTAAAACTCTTATTTTGAAACATTTACAATGTGTTTGCATGCAAACACCAGACTTGGCTTTAGTTGCACTTTAAAGAAGTTAAATACTGTACTCAACCTGCAGTATGTTAGCATAGTGGCTTAAAAGGACAAGATTCTGTTTGTGAAGTAGTGTTACTTTTAATCCGACAAAAAGTTTTTTTTTAATAAAGTTGCATGGGTGAGCCTCAGAAGAGGATTTATTCCCACTCCAGCCAATATCTGCAGCCAGCTAATGCAATTAGTGGAGGTAACATTTATGAACGTTGAACCAATGAACCAGTGTATATGTCAACCTCTTTCATTGGTGGCTTAGGTGTAAAAGCTACTGTTCTCAAAGGAACACCTCATCTGTTAGAATTGCTTTGCTGCATTCACAACAATGTCTGTATTATGTCAAGTGAGAGGACATTGTTTTGTTTGTTTTTCATCTTGTGTCTGTCATAGATATACTGCTGTTTATTTCCCCAAATGTCTGTAGAGGTCTGACCTTATGGGAATTTACATGATTCATAGAAATCATAACTACACCATCATAACTACTTTTTTTTTTTTGGATGATACATTGTCCCTGAAATAATTTCAAGTGTAAGATCCTTTTGTTACATATACACTTAATAATATAATGCAGTAAAAATGTAAATACATGTTCCTTAATAAATCTTAAATATGCAGTCTTAAGTATCGTCCATCCATCTTCTACACCCACTTAATCCAACTCAGGGTTGTGGGGGGCTGGAGCCTATCCCCCAAAACTACGGAGTCCAGTCAGTAAGGACAAAGTTGCTGGCAGTCATCAGAAGTCAATCATTTGCCACAAATAGCATTGCCTTCACTTTACCTGGATCACTGCAGAAAATCTTAACACCATGTACCATGTCTCTAGCTAAACCATTCACACACAATAGGTGAAAACAACAAGGCTGCCACATAACTACTAACACAGCCCCACTGAGATACATCTAAACACCCCCTTCAGTTTCCCCCACTTGACATGAAGCATTGGTTCAGTCCAATCAGGCCATCGGCAGTACTTTATGTATCTCAGCCTGTAGCCACACCTTTTGCCCATCAGGAAGGGGAAACCAAACACCAAACCCAGGTAACTCCAACAAAGAAAGAAAGTATTAATACAACATAAAACTGAATTTACCTTGCAGTGTCAATATGTGTGCACGCCATATAAACCTTGAAAGGAAATAAAGTAACAAACTACAACAGATTATATAATTAAAGAATATTCAAAGTAATAATTACAAAGTAAATTAAAGAAAAACAAATTGTGGTAGGGTGTGGCTCTTACCCTGTGTGGCTTGCCATCACACAAGAACATAAATATTAAAGCCAGAAATTACCAGAAAATGTAAGAAATTTATAGGCATGCCTCATAATAATTATTGTAACATACACTGATTTCATGATGCCATTTTTATACCAAGTCAGAAAGAAAAGTGAGGCAGCACATTTTCTGCCCAAAGATGGCTTAAATTAAGTCTTACAAATAATCTCCTTTTTGATGCCACATAGTCCATCATAATGCACAGGGACAAGTAGTGATGTAGTCAAGACAACTAGCTTAATTATACAGGAAAGATCCCAATCTGTTTTTGTTTTGTTTTTATTATGAGTATTACCATTGTCTTTGTCATGTATTCATTCAGCTTGAATCAGTGTGACAAAATAGATATCTGAAGCAACATGTCTTTTACTACCACACAAAATAGCACAAATGGTCTTTTTTCCTGCACTATTCCTTTGAGTGGCTGCAGATGACACACATTTTATAGTCATGTGAATTATAATGCACCTATATCAAAGTTCAGAGCTCAGAGCTCACAATTACATTAATTAATGAACTACACTAAAAAGATTAAAACATTGAAATAGTTCCACTGCCATGAAAGCAACTCTCTAATCAACAAAGTGGTTCGACTCAATACACCAAAAAATCTAAGTTTTGATGTTTTCACAAAAGAAAAAAAAAACTTGATCCACAATTCAATTAGCAAGTCCCTGATTCAGAGTGTAGAACTGGATGAATGCTACCATTTGCTAATCCATTCAAATCTATAGCACTTATCTATAACTGTGTACATAATTTAATCTTTTAAAAAGCACGACTAAAAGGCTAAGTAGCTTAATTTTCTCTCTTCCTCTATTTCCCAGCTTCTGTTGATGGTGCAGCGTTAGCCGCTGTGTTCTGCAGCAAATGACAGCAGGAGCCTCCAAAGCCTACTGTTTTACTTACAGAAATGTTATTGTTGCTGCTATTGCATCCCTTACTGTCAGGATCATGTGAATATAATCCCGGCCCAATGGCAAACATAGACGATGAGCAAGAAGAAGGAAATGCAAACTACTGTAGCTTATGGCATGTCTAAACACAAAAGAAACCCTAAAACATGTTAAAAAAAGAACTCACATCCAACCACTGTAACCTAGAATAAGTGCACTCTGTGAGATGAGGATGTTTTAGGATAAGACACGGGCATGTTTACATGTCACTAACAGGATTACTTCTCCCTACAGAATCATATACTCAGTCCACTTACTAAAGTGTTACACGATTAGTTTTCATAATCTATTCATTGGCTGATTGTTTGAAGTCTAGTTTAGTGAAGATGAAGGAGCTGTTTCTAAAGTGCCATGTTTTCCTGAATTCAGAAATTGCATTTTCTACAACGAGGAAGAGTGATACAGATCCTCCCACTTCTTAATACTCTGCCTGCTGGAGAGCCCATTCTGTTAATTAACTAAACCACATGGGGCCAAACATAAGTCCAAATGCTCTCTCTTGTTTTGATTAAAGTTCACTGTGTATTCTGTCCACTAAATAAGAAGCAGCAGAGGATGCATATCAGATGGATGCCAACATATACCGTGTTGGGGATAGTAGAGGGGAGTTAAGCATCAGGCCGTACACAGGAAAAATAAATGTACAAGAAGTGCTGCTCCACCTTATTAAGACTGAGTTTCAGCTGCTATTGGCTTTGTTGGCTTATGCAATTTCTTGTGTGTTGTTATGCATCAGTTCCTGTATTTCTGCTAAGTTCACCTGTCTCATGTATGATACTGTATAAAAAAGAGAAATGCACATGTTCGGAAACAATAACAAACTTGACATTTGCTGGTCGAAATGTTAGGGTAAATCGTTATGCCTTTGTAATTGCAAACACAAACACACACACTATCAGATAGACCAAGCTAAATCATGACAGGAGTGATGGTGAATGTCCATGTGCTGCTGACAGCTTTATAAGCACCCCTCTTTCAAATCTCCTCAGATGCCATCCTGCCATGAGGAAATCTGATGACCATTAACAAGTTAGATCACGACAGCTCTTGGAGAATGATGGTTTCTCTTTTATTTGCTTGTTTATTTCAAGTTTTATTTTTTATTGATTTGAAAAACATATTACCTGGAGGAATTTTCAGACAAAATGTCATTTTATAGTGCATGTTCAAGGGGCATTTATGTCCCTACAATAATGTATTAATCTATTAAGGTTCCACAAATCTGAACCTGATGTAGATATATTGTACCCATCCATCAATGCATCCAGGTCAGGTACCACAACAAAGTCTGGATCAATCAAGGTAAAAAAATAGAAAGCTTGATTTTCTATGATAAGAATTACATTAATGAAAGCTACATATTTAAAACACTAGAATATGGATTAAATAATTGTGAATTTGGACATGTTACAAAAGAAAGCTGGTTAAATTTTAGGAAATGCTGATGAAAATTAAATAAAATGTCACTGAGCATGATGGTTAGTTTCAGAGAAACTATCCATCATCCTCAATCTAGCTTCTCTAATGGCTTCGGCAGCTGCTCACATCTAGCTGTATCCCAACCATTTATATTATTTGTCAACCATTAACCATTTTTCATCATTTATCTACATTTGGCTTGTTAAGGAGTTGTTTAGATCTGATGTTGTATATCTTTTATGTCACTTTATAAAATACTCTTGGCTATTTCATCATTTATCTTCCCCTCAGCTAAATAAATGGACCTCTCTTTCTGTTAGCTTTCCTTTAAATAAATTGTGTTTATTTAAAAATAGGGATTATTTCACATCTGTGTATTGAAAATTCACCATAGACTGGTAATGTAACAGCTGTTAACGTCTGTGACTGCTTCAATCCCACATGATGATTGCTGCAGGTTTGAATGTGACATATTCTTGTTATCAGCATAAATAGAAAAGAAAATGTAAGAACAACCCAATTTCATTTCAGAACATGCAATAGCTGTTGGTTCACAGCTATAAATGTTCTGAAAAGTTTCACAGGAAAGGATCTAAAATTGTAGAATGACCACATTTTCCTCACTTATTCCCTGCACACATGCACTTTAAGTTTGTCTCCATGTGTTATCATTTGTGATGAAATGTGACTCCTACTAGCATTTATTTGGGTTGGTGAAAGATGCTAATTCTTGGAATTTTTGTGCAACAAATTGCTCGTTCAAGATTCATCCCACTTGATATTTTCCAGTCATTGCACTGTTTCACTTTATACCTGCTTCCGAATCCTTTTTTCTTCAAATAGAAGAATTCTGTTCTCTGACCTGCAAATAGTTAGAATCAGAGCACCTGGTTATGTCAATATGTTACAAAAATACATGGTTACACAGTTACAGGTGAAACATATTACCATACATGGGTTGTAATTTCCTATTAGGCCACATTTAGACTCCCCTACAGCTTTTGGAGATGCTGCCATTTTACCAAATACTATGACACCACTATGTTTTGGACATGTGGACAGATGTACTTGTTGTGACTGGGCTGGGAAGAAAGATAGTAGATATTTTTCTCCACAGTGGAACTATGTCTGTCTGTCTCTTCATTTATTAATTTTCCCTCGTGACATTCAAGGAGTAAATCTGCACTGGATCACTTACGGCACAACTGCTGCTTTACTTTAAAGCCTTTGCGGCTTAAATGCCTTAGCACGTCTGTCCATCCTCAGTGACGTCACAGTGGGTACTCTCATCTCTCAAATGCTGCATGAGAGGTCAAGTTTTGTCATCTCCATCTGTGTGTTAGATGCACAAAGCTAGAGAGAGACACATGTCTGCTTACAGGTTTGATTTTTTTCTTTCCTTCAAACGACAGACACTCGTCAACAGATATAAAGCTCACTTAACTGAAGAAGAAGAGCTCAAAGAAAAACATATCCTGTCTAATTTCTTATCAGGCCAGCACATGAAAGATTTTGAGTTTATTTTGTAAGTTGGCTTTTTAGGGGAACAATTTACAACTGGATTGGAGGCTGAAAATCAGACTGCTGTAAACATTTAAACATTTTTCTAAAGCAGTTTGTTTTGTTCATTTTCATTCATTTTGGATTTTCTTTAATCTATAACCTGACAGTCTTTTGTATCACAGCTTCCTTACTTTACATAAGTTTTTGTATTGCATGCATTTTTCTACGTTTTGCATTTAATGTTTTCTTTTCTTTTTTTCTCTTTTTGTTTGGATGGGTGTGGAGGGGGGGTTATACATGCCTCCTATCAGAGTGTGTGTGTTTTGAAAAGGAGGAAAGGTATGCGCGTATAGATGTAAATGTACAGATCTCATTCACATGCTGTGCCAAAATAGCAAACAAACCATGAGCTCAATTCTAAAACTCAGTCTGCCAATGGAGTAGTCGAGCCTGCCGAGCTTCAAAGTTTCCAGCATCAATAGATGTAAATGGAGATGGGCCTCAAAAAGCCTATTTCTGAGAAAACTTGGCAAATTGATGCTTGTTGAACGTGTTGGTTGGACTTGGTCCACTTTGGAAAAAATCTGAGCAAAAGTATGAGGCTGTAATTTTCAGTGTGTTGGCTGCAGACAATGTGCTGGCCAGATAGTGCATAGTGTGCACTCTTTTGGGTAATTTCAAAGAGTTTGAGGCCTTTCTCTGCTTTTCTTTTGATCTTTCCTCTGCCTATTACCCTTCCCTTTTCCTGGTTTTCCCTCTCTTTTCTAAATATGACCACCAGGAAGAGGTGAGAGAGAAACAAACCAGCCTGTGCTCTCTACACTGAGTAATAAAGGCATCTCATGGAGCTGTGTTTCAGCCCACACTCAACTGAAGCACACAATGCTACTGTTGATTTTCAGCCCTGGTCCGCCTCTGCTGTCTGACTTAATGTGAATGCAGCATACCTGATAAAAACCCTGTCACTCACATCCCGTTGATAATAGGCCTATATGTGGTACATTCAAAACACATACTATTTGATTAAAAAGCAAACAATGACTTTACTGTGCTCATACCTATGAATCACACAGATGATGCTTATAATTTCACTCTGTTCTGTTGGTCACTCTAACAAATCATTTCCTAATTATTCCCCAATTTTCTTTTATTTATATGGAACATTCATTTTTGTCCCTCTAACGTTCTTCTTTATAACCATAACGACTCTCTTCTCAGACTAGTCCAGGCCACCTGTGAAAACACCTAAACGTTATTAGAATGGCTCTTGAAGAGCAACATATAGCAGTGGCGGTGCGTGGGCGGGAGCTCTAATATGATTGGCTCAGGGACACTGTAAGCCTGAGTGGCAGCTCTTAATGGGGAGCCCTGGAGAGGTAACCCAACAGCTGTGTGTTTGCTGCTAATGAGAGATGGGGGAGGAGTAACGGATCACAGACTGGAAACACTGATAAACTCTTGCTGGAGAATGGCTGGGGAAGATAAGAAATCAAGTTTTCTCGGGTGTGCATTGCTCAAGGCTTTCCTTTGTGACAAACCCTGCGCTTGACTCATTGCTCCTGGTCCATTGCTTTATGCTTAAGCAGTTATGATCACTGGCGTCAGTGTTTAGGGGAAGAAAGGAAGAGAGTTACTGTAGCATGGGATGGATTTCACTCCCTGCTGAGCCATGCTGATTTATAGCCGCCAGCAAAATCACTTTTTTTTTCTCTTGTTTTTATTACACTGCTGCGGTTTTAACATTTGATGTGAGTTCTGACTTGTGCATCCCAAATGCGCACAAATAACATATCATTTTACATTTATCATTGCTATGATAGTCTTCACTGGTAAGAATACAACATTACCCTATAGTGTGCAACAGGACGGCCACAAGCACGGTGTTCACATTCAACCCCTTCTAATTTTCTAAGCAGATACCACTTCCCTTCCTTATTTTAACCGCCTGAGGGTGGCGCCAAATGAATAAATAGTGACCAAAAAGCTCCCATTTTAGGCCACTCATTTTGCTACATGAAATGCATATCAACAAGTAAACTGTCAGTGCACACTACCTGTTACATCAAATTTAGACAGGCCGTACAGTCAGTATTTTTGTCAACAGAAACAGTGATCGCTTTGCAGCGAGGAGAAAAAGAGTACAAGGGAGGCACAAGTGATTGCGTGATGCGCTTATTTAATAAGGTACATTCCCCCGTCTGAGATGACCCAGTTTGATGAGATATTCTTAAACTGTTGGAATCACATAATTTTCCGGCAGGCAGCCGTGGCATAATGTGATGTTGAGTGTGAAGTTGCTGTGCGCTGCGGTGGATAGGAGCCCCACCTCCTCCCACGCTCTTAGTAGAGAGAGGAGGAGAGACGGAGAGAGGGGAGCAACTAACCTGCCCACAGTATCTCACCACTTGCTCTCTGGAAATGCTTCAGATGGGCTCCTTGTTTAGAATCGGTTTGCTGCTCCGTTCAACGCTGCAGAAATGACATTTGTGTTGCTGTGGTTTAGAAATCCAGTGAGTCTTTAGCGTGCGCTCTTGAGCCACTTACACCAAGGGAAGCGCTTGAGAAACTTGGACCAAAAGGGATGCGACAGCCAGTGCATATATTGGCAGGGATCAGTTTTTTTTTTGAGGATTGAAAATGGGACGCAGTGGGGTCCCCTTATGGAGTAACGCTCTTCTTTTTTCAGCTCTGTTTTAAAGCAGCCTGCTACCACAAAAACTGCTCCGAACTTCTCGTCGACAGAAGGCTGTATGTTCCGCGAGATTTCTGGAAGACGCCGGTCACAGGACCCCGATATTTGATGAAGAAACTTCTCAATACTGAGGGTGGATTTTGTGGCTGCTGAATTGATTCTGGTGTTGGCACTGTGACGGAGGATTGGGGGTTGGACACCTGCCCCTGGCAGCATATCGGCTCCCAACGCGAGAAGCGGTCAAATACAAGTCTCTGGCTCAGGTACTGATATTATTGTAACCCCGAAAAGTTTTTAATGGGTTGGCACGGTAGCTGAAGTTTCTTTTTATAATATCACTTACTTATCTGAAGCGCTTTGTATTTCCGCAGGCCGTGACTCAGTAGATGTTTTAATACAACAAGTTGTCCGTGTAGCACTTTAGCCTCCGGTAAAACAGTCACGCGCAGCCGAAGACAGCAGCTGCTGGGTGTTACAGGTTGACAGGATGCTGTGGCGGAGAGGCAGCAGTCCAGATATGTCACCCACAATAAGGATGCGCCGCATGATTGATTAGACGATGCATTTCAATTAAGACACATCCGAGGAGACTGAAGTTCCAGTCTGTGTGAGTGATGGCTTGTCTGCACATCGGCACACTTAAGCGACATCGCGAGTGCATGCGCTTCAATCTGATATGTCCTGGCGATCGGCTAATTGCATTTTATAATATCATTATGGTTCTGCGAGGCAGAAAATGGGATCCAGTTGTATCACTCCTCTCTCGCCTTTTACTTCACACTTGCTGCCAACATCAGACTAATCGTCATTTATCTGGCGCTCTTTACTCATGCGAAACATTATCGACGGAAATAATTCTGACGAAGCCTTTTAATAAGTAGTCGACATTTTTTGTTTTGTTTTTTTTAATTTTTCCTTTGGGAAGATTCGTGCTTGTAATTGGAGGAATAAAATCTTTGATCAGTGCATCCGCATGGGTAGTCTCTTGTGCTCTCCAGTGGGATTCTGGGGTGTTGTTTCTCGCCACTTCACCGACCACCAGGCACATTTTAATAGTCTGCACTACATTGTGATGTCGGTCCAAGTTCCCACACATACAGTAGGCGAGGCTACAAGGCCGTCAAAACAGAACAGATCAAAACAGACCCCTACCCACTATTTACCCCATGTCTATCTATCTATCTATCTATCTATCTATCTATCTATCTATCTATCTATCTATAGTATAGGAAAACCAAGGAAACTCTGGTCTGTGTGAGTTTGTGTGACTAAAACCAGCCAAGAATATAAATGATGGGACCTGTCAGTATGTACATTCCTCCCTCCAAAGAAATCTAGTAATGTCTGAATGCAGTCTCTTTGATCTCAGTGTAGTTAATGGAATTTTTTTGTGTGTGATTGCAGTGACCCTCCATCAGTGTTTTTGTGCGACTCAGCCTACATATAGCTAAATGAAATGGCCATGCCCTGAGCAAATGTTCCCAACCAAAGGCCATTGCTTTCTCATTACCACTGGCCAGGGTTTGCAGTCAGTAGAAGTGTACAGCCTAACATTTTGCAGTAAATTCTATTGGTAGATCAGCTGTGTAAGGAGACTTATAGCCGGGATACTACCCATCATAAATCATGCTGGAGGGAGGGTAATGGATTTTACCTGTTATACTAGCTAAAGGCGCGGAGTCAGCCAATATATCAAATCACATCACTTGAGAAAATCATTAAATCATCCGTTATCTCTCCAAGCTAGCTGAGCAACGACGAGCACAACCTACAGCAGGAATTCAAGAACTTGATTTGTGGCAGGTAACAGGTGAAAATGCTGGTTATGCAGGGCTCTGGTGGCACTGCAGGATCAGAATCTCTCCTCTATTTATTGCAGAACAAGAAATGAGTACAAATCATCTATTTGATAATGACCAGCTCTTCTTGACACAAGCCTGATCCTTATTTACAATTATGCCTCAGTTAGGTCTGCACTCGAGTCGTATCTGCTGGACATGAGCAGCCAACTTAAAGAGCAAATGTCACCTAGTGTCGCCTAGTTGGTGAGTTGACTCAGTCTGTGGATAGTCTGTCTCTATGGCAACCAGAACAGGCACACATGTTCTGCAATATGATTACATTGTTCTTCATTTTGACCTCCATTTTTTTCAATCTATTATGACATGGCGCACTTGTATGTGAAGCCACACAACTCTCTTGTCCGTTTTGCTTCTCCATCCAAATATATTCCATAACACATTTAACACTTTTCATCTACTTAAGTGCCTTTTAAAATAATTCAAAAATAGAACTTTACTGCTAAACCTGTAATGTTATTATCAGGAATTAAATTATACTCTCCATAGAACTTATGTTGTATGAAATCAGTAATTTTACTTCTATCTTCTAACATGTAATTTCCCTAGTAATAAATACTTATACAAGCATAATAAGGTTTACATAGGATCTGCTGGTTCCAGCTGTTACATATGTATTACATTTCATTGATAAGAGGATATCTGCTGGTTCATATGCACTTACTGTGTATCACAACTCCTTGTCCTTAGAATGACTCCCTAACACTCACCTCATAACACAGAGTTCCCAAAGACAGTTTGACAAGTGCCTGTATTTCAAAAGTTTCTTTCAGAAGACGCATATGGAGTCTGAAAGTCAGAGTGAATGCACAGGATTCTCAACAGTGGTAGAGATATGCCTGTATTTTCCTCCAGCTCATTTAGGATTGGGTCTGGCATGTAAGCTAGGGTGGTCCCAGTTTCTCAGAGGTCAATGTTGTGACTGAGTTCAGCACTGGTGTCATTAGAGCACAGAGTGTATTTTTGGGAATAACTGCACAATTTGAAATTGGCCATGATGTTGACTTGTAGAAGTTGAAATGTTCTCTTGAGCAGTGGGGTCAGCTGGGTGGTGCACTCTGTGGGGGTACCATGAGGGACTCAATCAGACTTGTACTTTGACTGATGCTTAGCGACCAGTGAGGTTTTTCACCTTCTCCTTTATAAGGACCAAAGCAGCAGCACCGGCTGCTTTAAGGAGAAGGTGTTCCTGGGAGGAATTCACCTCATTAAATGTAGCACTGGAGGCAATGGGTAGATTTGTGAGTTAAATAAGAGATCAGAAGGAACAGGAAAAGGGGCACATTGTTATAGGATAGTAGCCTATCCTTGCATCAATTGTTCACATTCCGATTTTTTCTGTTTCTTTTGAAGTTGTTTCAACTTTCCAGTGATCTGCTTTTGCATATGTTTTTACAGCTATCTAGATCCACTTTCCTTTAATTACTTAAAAAAAAACATTTATGGTTACATAAAGCAGTTTATCTTGTCATGGATATTTGGAGATTCGTTGTGGATTAAGGCATGCGATGGTTCACAACTAACATAGTTTCACTTATCATCATCAAATGATTTGTGGAAACTCTTCTTACTCTTTGTAAAAACATGGTTGGTGGAAAATATTCCTTGTTTCACCCCTGAGGTGATTTAGCCAAATATCTGAAATATATTACAAATATTACGAGTGACAACACACTCCCAGGTGATATGATGAGCCTGAATCATTGTGTTGACTTGTATTTTCCTGTAAAAACCTTTTTTTGCTGTGACTTCAGAGTCAGGAAGTGGACCCATAAGGCAGACTTTCTTTGTCGGTCCTCTTTCATTCACAGGATGCCTTTAGTTTTTCTCAATGTTGAAACCATCACAGCATCTGGCTGTGCGGAGTGCTTATTCATTATTAGATTTAAAGATCTCTCCTCAGTCAGAAAATTGATGCCTGGATTGTATTTGGAAAGCCATTTATTTAGAATATGTGGATCATGTTCAGTAATCTCAGTCTAGCTCACTACATATTGCTTTTTGCAACAAATTGCGGTTCGGAAAAATGCTGCAACGTACGTGTCTTCTTGGCATTCCGGCACCCTAATCGCCTTACGTTAAGGAAACAAACAAAAAATGAATACATATATGTGTGTATAGGTTTTGCATTGCCTATGTCTCAGTCACTACTTGTCATGTTTACAATGGAGTATATATTTGTCATATTTCAAGCAGCTGACCCAAACTCTACAAGACAGAAGCATTTGCACTCACTCGAGTAACTAACCTCTTATTCCTTCTCCATTTAATTTGTGTTGATTTGTGATCTTCTTTAATCAGCTTGCAGTCTTATGGGTCTACCACACCATCTGGGATGACAGATGATAAGTTTCTTTTTGTTTTTTTTTTCTCTAGAAATAACGCTGAGATGCAGAAAATGTCACTCCTACTGCTCCTCAGCAGTTCTAATTGATCAATTTTTGCAGTCCAGGTATGAACTTCTGTGAAACATACAGCAGTATTTTAAGTGTCATATGATCCAGTAGAGAAAAATCTCAGTACAGTTCCCCCAGCCACATTCTTGGAGTACTTGGAGTAAAAATATTTGATGCCATCCAGCTTCTGATATATCTGTAGTTGTGGAATTTGAGAAAATAAAATAAAAAAAAAAAACAAAGGGAGTTTGTTAATGATATTCAAAAGATTTCCAATGAGAAATAGCAAAACCCGTATTTCACAAAGAACATGAATTTTAATGTCAATGTAAACAAAGAAAAAAAGAGCACCAATTCACTGGGCTGCCAGGCACAGTGCCATCTGGAAGACAGGCATGAGGCCAACTGGAAGACATTAAGTCATGAGTGTCATCAACCATAACAATCATGTCACTATCAAAGCATGCTTATTCATTGTAGAAGTGGCTGTAATAGCATGGGGACAGTCCCAGCTAAACAAAACATTATGAAATCAATTATGATTTTCATTTTTGAGTGGCCATTTTGTAAAGATAACTCGATTTCAACCGTGAATGTTAAGAGAAAGAGATGGAAAAGGATACATGTGTCAAGTAGGTTAAAGCACAAACTATTAGACCTATATGTGTCATACTCTGCAATTTTAAAAGCATAATTATATTCTTCAAATGACAATATCATAAAATGCCTCTGCAATTAACATTTGACTGATTATACATACATCTGCATTTCTTTATTGAAAATGTTATTGTGAAAATACAATAAGAGCTAAATGGAATCTTTACAGTCTGATTTAGAAATGGTTTCACAAGGCTGAAGTGTTGACTTAAATGTGTTTCCAATTTACATGCTGATTACGATTTTGCTTCAGCCTGCCTTTTTGTTTTCTTGCACACATGAACACGAAGCACACTCACTGGTTATGACCGCTTCGACCAGAGGTTCCCCCTGCAAATGTTGAAAGGGGACACATCGATGGCTGAGCAATTAGTGCATCAATAACCTGCACTTCCAATTTCAATGTAGTCATTGGATTTCTGTACATTTGTGTTTTGCGGTCTAATATGCATGCTTTACTTCGTTCTGAAACACAACACTGTTTCATGTGAGCAGATGTAAATTGTACTCATTCTGTACTGAATGACATTATTATTATTTTACTGTAATTAGGCTTATCTATATCAGCAATAAGCCAGTAACTTAGGGTGCTTTGATTTTGCTTGTACATTCTCTAATTCCTAAACTATACTAGACACCTATGCCCTTTTATTTTCATTTGAAAACATTTTCTGACAGCAACTGGAACCAATTTCTTTGTTTTGAAATAATATAACACTTCAAATTAAACATAAATTGTAATTGTAAGAAGTTAGTGCACTAACATTTTTTAATAGGCTGTGCAAAATTGACCTTTTATTGAGTTTATTGATTCAAGTAAAGTAGGGGAAATTGAATTATTCTACTATTATTAAGACAGTGGCTAAGAAACAGTATTGAATATGGATTGGTCTAGTCTAACTAATCCCTGGGCCATAACAGGCGGTATCGATCAGTATTTTCAAACAGTACATCACTAACACAAACCCATTGCAATAAACTCCACTCACGGCAGCAGCACTGACAGCATCAAAATGAGCAATACATGACTACAGTCGTTAGTGCACTCCTTGATGCACCATGCAGGCAAAAGTTTGAAAATGTTTCCACTTTTAGGTTTCCCAGTGCACTAGACCTTGACACTTAACCTCAATGTTTTGCTACCATTTCAGGAAATGACACAGACTCTCAGTAAAAACACAGTAATTATCATCTAAAATTTTTGCTCTGTGAAAAAAAGAAAACAGAAAATTAAAGCCAGAAATCAAATAATCAATTAAGAGACTCAAGTAATGAATGTAATTACAGAGTTGAAAGATGCAACATCAAACTCAATTGTTGCAATGTTTGAGCTAGCCTGTATCAATGCAGGGTAAATATCAGTTTTTGAATTGTTCATTGTTAAAGACTGCATGTGATGATAATGGCAAAGTTGCATAATCTGCATTGAGAAAAAAAACTAAACATAAAAAAAATATCTCAAATACCGTTAAAGGGTTTTTTTGGAGAAAAATAGAAAAGCTGATCTCTTTGAATGGACAACATCTTGTCAGGTTAGAAAGGATTTGTTACTGAGGGTAGGTTTTACACTATAGCTTCTTTTGGAGCTGGATTGCTTCCCCGCTCAATGTGTAATAGTGTAATACGGAAATAATGAGTATCTTAGGTTGTGAGATTGAGATTTTGTATTATGTTTTTATTTGATTACTCAGCTAAAACAATTCACACTGGCCTTCTAGTTTGCTGTTTCGGAGCTCACAAGATATAATTTCATGTTCCGACATTAATTCCGACATGAAATTCACAAAACAGAGATATCCATTGAAGCTCTGGGAAAGCAAAGAAACCATGCTGGGATATGGTTATTATTACATTAAAAAGGAAAAAATCCCTTTTTGTGTTGCCTCGAGGCCTGCTGTAAGTGCTGTACAACTTATTGACAAAACTAAAACATTTTACATGCATACAGCTACAACACAGCAATATAATGAAGATTTTTTTTCATGTCCCTGCTGAATAAATGTTAATCTGTGCTCTTTAAGAGTTGCTGATGTGGGCTCCAATATTTCACTTTAAAGTAAAACTTAAGTAATCTTCGCCTGTGGAAATTGTGACATATAGAAAGTGGTTTATTGGAGAATATTGAAGAAAGATATCTTAAAGGAATTATCATAATCTTGGCCCCTGATTCTCTTTGTCATTTTGCAGGCAGATCTTCTGATGACCTAATGGAACTGAATTTCCGAATAGTACTGTTTTGGGTCGTGGTGCTGCACTGTGGCTCTGCTGAAGGCAGTATCCTGTACCGAGTCCAGGAGGAGCAGCCGCCCAACACTCTTATTGGTAGCCTGGCAGCAGACCAGGGGCTGCCAGATTCAGGTCACCTCTACAAGCTAGAGGTTGGTGCCCCTTATCTTCGTGTCGATGGGAAGACAGGAGACATTTTCACAACAGAGATTCCCATAGACAGAGAGACCCTAAGGGACTGCCGGTCCCTGGCAAAGGGCAAGCCCTGCTACCTGGAATTTGAAGTATCAGTGACAGATCTGATACAAAACCAGAGCCCCCGACTTATTGAAGGACGCATCGAAGTGCAGGATATCAATGACAACACCCCACAGTTTCCCTCCTCTGTGCTTACCATCTCTGTCCCTGAAAACACCATAATGGGGGCATTATTCTCTATACCTCTAGCTACAGACAGGGATTCAGACAGGAATGGAGTGGCTGACTATGCGCTGACTGCAGGGCCAGATGCAGCAACCCTATTTGGTTTACAAGTGGCTGATGACAGGGGAGGGAAGCTCCCACAGCTCATTGTCCTCGGCAACCTAGATCGTGAGTTAAAGGATTCTTATGACCTCACGATCAAGGCGGTGGATGGAGGGAACCCCCAGCGCTACAGCAGTGCTTTGCTTCGAGTGGTCGTGACCGATGCTAATGATAACTCACCAAAGTTCGAAAGGTCTTCTTATGAAGCAGAAGTTTCAGAAAACAGTCCGGTTGGCCACTCTGTGTTGCAGGTAAGATTTTAGTCGTGTAAAAATAATGTAATGTAATCTAAGTCATTTGTTTGCTCTGGTTTATTTACGCAATTTTTCATATTATTTTTAGCTGCAAATAAATACAGCAATTGATTTATAGTTTGTCAAAATGTTTTGAGAACATTAGTTTTTGCATATTGTTACGGTAGTTCTAGAAGATGGATATTTTACTTTTTCTAGTTGTGGCATTTGAAACAGTAAAAAACACGAACTAATCTAAATGTTAAAAAAAAAAATTGCCCTCTAAGGTAAAGCTTTGGGAAAACCAAAGTGTTCTTTCTCTGAAACAAGTTATATGCAAGTTTAATTTACTTCTAATACACATATTAAAGTCATATTAGAAGTATCAGAGCTTTAGCACATTATGCTTTTATAGGTAATTAAGCTGCTTATTGCTTGTTGTGCTATTACACTTGTGGAAACAGAGTAAGACTAGCACAATGTCAAAGTGTAGGCGTAAGATGCTCTGTGTGGGATTTTCTCAGCATACTGCTGTGAAATCTTCACTGACTGTCATGAAAGAAACAGCAGCTCTAATATCTCACCGTATGTTTTCCTGTTAATCTAGAAAGGGGGGAAAAAAAAGCAGCAGTGTCGCAAGTATCAAAAGCAGAGGAAATCCAATAAAGACATGTTTCTAAATTGTATGTGCATGCTGTTCTTGATCAAACACCCCTTCATTAAGTAATTAGTTTATTTATTGACCAATTATTAGTATAGACAACCCTACATGGGTTTGCTTTACATCTTACTCTAATTTAAGGCATGCAATTTACACTTTTAATCAGAGACTCTGTTTTAATTGTAGGTCAAAGCAAATGACTCGGACATGGGCTCTAATGGAGAAATTGAATACACCCTTCACCAAGCAGTAGATCCAGTGCCAAAACTCTTACGGATTGATAGAGCCACTGGTGTTATCTATGTCAAAGGACCACTGGACAGGGAAGAAATCAGCAGCTTGTCCTTCTACGTGGTGGCGAGGGATAAGGGTCCTCAACCTAAAAGTTCTAAGACATTTGTAACCATCGAGGTGACTGATCAAAATGACAATGCTCCGGCTGTGGAGATCCGTGGGATTGGTCTTGTGACTCATAGCGAAGGAGTGGCTAACATATCAGAGGACATGCCAGTCGGGACAGCTGTTGCTTTGGTGCAGGTGTCTGACAAAGATGAAGGAGAGAATGCCGTTGTCACTTGTGTGGTGGCGGGAGATGTGCCCTTTCAGCTACGCCCGGCCAGCGACTCGACCAGTGACAACAAGAGGAAATATTTCCTACAGACCACCACGCCTCTTGACTATGAAAGAGTCAGGGATTACAGAGTAGAGATTGTTGCCGTGGATTCTGGAAACCCAGCACTCTCCAGTACAAACTCCTTAAAGGTTCAGGTGACTGATGTTAATGATAACTCCCCAATATTCTCCCCAACCTTATTTGAGGTTGATTTTGCAGAAGAAAACCAACCAGGGGAGAAGGTTTTGGACGTTACTGCTTCAGATGCTGACAGTGGCACTAATGCAGAGCTCCTCTATAATATTGTTGCGGACTCATCCATCAAAGGTTTGTTTGAGATAGACCCAAACACAGGCGAAGTAAGAGCTCGAAGCCCGCTTGATCGTGAACATAAAGAACGCTATGAGTTTCGGGTCACTGCAGCAGATAAAGGCTCACCTGTTCATAAAGGGACAGCAACTGTTGTGATAAGAGTTCTTGACCGTAATGACAATGACCCCAAGTTCATGCTTAGTGGCTACAGCTTTTCAGTTTTGGAGAACATGCCTCCGCTCAGTCCAGTTGGTATGGTAACAGTCCAGGACATGGACAAAGGTGAAAATGCTCATGTTCACCTCTCTGTAGAACCTGATGGGGGGAAGTTTATTGTTCAGAATGGAACAGGCACAATTCTATCAAGCATCTCTTTTGATAGGGAGAAAGAAAGTAGCTACACATTTCGTCTAAAGGCAGTGGATCGGGGTGAACCACCCAGGTCCTCATATGTGGGTGTTACCATCAACGTACTGGATGAAAATGACAACGATCCTGTGATTACAAAGCCTTCCAACTCCTCCTTCAGGCTCTTGTCCCCTTTAGCTTCCCCAGATAGCCATGTTGAGGTTGTAGAGGCTGAAGACCTGGACAGTGGGCCAAACGCAGAACTCGTCTTTAGTATTGCTGGGGGAAACCCTTACCAGTTATTTCGCATTTCCCCCTCTAGTGGAGAGATCACTCTGGCAAAGGAGATGACCCGTAAACACGGAGGACTACATCGTCTGGTGGTGCGAGTTAGTGACAGGGGGAAGCCTGCACGCCATGCTACTGCCCTGGTTCACATCTATGTCAATGAAACCATTTCAAATGTCAGCTTAGTGGAAGCCTTAGTTGGACACAGTCTTTACACTCCACTGGACAGAGACATTGCTGGTGATCCCGACAATGGTTTTGCTGCACAACGTAGTAACATTTTGTTTGGAAGCCTTGCAGGTGTGGCAGGTGTTGTAATGTTGATCTTGGTGATGGTATTTATTCGACACCGCATTCAAAGAGAAACAAAGAGTGGCTATCAGGCTGGCAAAAAAGAAACAAAAGACCTATATGCACCCAAGCAGGCGCCAAAGAACACCAAAGGCAAACGAGGAAGGAAAGGCAAACCCCAGAAATCCCCGAAACCACTTGGGGAAGATGAGGAGGTCAGCCTTCAAAAAAGTCTCAAGTTTAACCTTGATGGAGTCAATGATAGCCCAAGGATACACCTTCCCTTAACATATTCACCAGGAAGCCCTGATATAGGCAGGCACTACCGCTCCAATTCTCCCTTGCCTTCCATCCAGCTGCAAGCTCAGTCCCCCTCAGCATCTCAGAAACACCAAGCCGTCCAGGACCTCCCTGCAGCCAACACCTTTGTCGGAACAGGAGGAGATGACAACTCCACCGGCTCAGACCAGTATTCTGATTACAGCTACAAGACCAGTCAACTGAAGTATAACAACAAACAGGTAAAGTCAACTCCAACTAAATGTAAATGCTATTTAGATGGTCTGTTAAAGGAACGTACTATTGGTGTGCTGTATTGTTTTAGGGCTCTGAAAAAGGATAATTCAGTTCTTCCATAAATGTCACTGTGCACAACAGCTTTTAAACTCTCACTTAGCGCTGTGGTGTCAGCTACAGTAATTTGCTGTCATTTACACAAAAGACAGTAACGTGACATTAAATTTCAATAATGTGAGTGGCTTAAAGGACTTATGAAACGAATTTTAATTGTTGGAATTTCACAGTTTTTGCTGCTGATTCTAAAGGTTCCAAGCCTTGCGATTAAAATGAGATATTGTCTGGATAATAATTTATCCGGGAAGTCATGTTAAAACGGGCTCAAATGGAGCCACATTTTGTCTTTTTGTGCGAATTCATTTTTTTATGCGTGACGTCATAGGGTTGACACAGAAGTTCTAGTAGTCTAACTGTAATGGCGGCGTCTATGGCTAAGACATCAAAGCACGGTGGAAAATATTGTGTTGCTGGAGGGCCAAATGGTGTTAGTTGCAAAAATAGCAGCTTCACTGAAGGCATCTCTCTGCACATGTTTCCCAAACTAAAAAATACTGGAACTGAGGCTGACAAGGAGAAGGCAAAGACAAGAGCACGGTGGATCGTATCACTGCCTGCTGCCGCCTGCCGATAGCTGTTACGGTGTTTGCTGCTCGGAAGCAGGGGACTGCTCGCTCTGCTCTTCGGTCTGCACACATATCCAGCTATAATTTGGCGCCGTTGTGAGTGGCTGGCCGTCTACCTCTGCAAGCTTTTTTTGTGTTTTGTCATGTTTTTATCGTTTTCATCACTACTGATGCATGATCGCCTGAGTCTCTTGAAAATCAGAGATTCTGTGGACATAATATCGATCACGTCAACGATCAGACAAAGCCACCGCCACCTGTTTTGGCGTCTGTACCGTCTTACCTATGGCATCTACCTGGTCGGTTGCCACGCAACAGCCGTCGCAGAAGACGTGGAAAGAGAGGTGGAGTAATATGCCGGCTGAAAGCCCACCTGGCTTTGCCCTCCACCAACAACGCTCGCCATCTACTGTCTGGTCTCTCCGGTGATTGCGCCGGCTACGACATCCGAGGCTCCGTGGATCAGTCCTACCGATGGCTGCTGTCAGTCGTGCCGAGGCCGGGTGCCCATCTCCCTGCCGCCGACCCGTGAGGATCCGCAGATGGGGCCGCGCACTGGAGGATCTCCGACCCGTTAATCCACGCCATTGTTTATTAAGCTTACATTAAAACCATGTTATTATCACATACGTTTTTTTTAAGTGGCTGGATTTCAAAGTGCCACTTCATTAGGTTTCAACGTGTCAAAGACAGCGCAGCAGAATGCCATATCTGCGAAACCGGCATGTTCAAATCTTTTCCAGTTTACCACAGCAAACATACACTATTGTGTCATTTGATTGATAACATCTTAATAATAATCAGCATGTAGTAGGAGCGATGGCTGTTTTGTGCCCGTCGATCCTTTGCCGAAAATGGTAACTTTCATTTCCATTACCCATACGGGAGGTGCAGAGAGCCTCTACAATATAGATATTAAATCGATTTGTGTGGCTTAAATTCAACGAAAGTTTTTCCACATAATGTTAGAGGTGTGTTCTTTCGACCTGCTGATGTTTGTATCAGAATTTTGGTTCCTTTATGAGATATAGGTCCATCAAATGTATGTTGTTTTCGCAGCCAGCCATACTAGCAAATAAGGGAGTCAACCCTATGACGTCACGGTCACGTGGCCAATTTCGCACCAAAGGCCATATAATTCACACTTTTAAATGGACGTTTTAACAAGTTATGCCCGGAAAATTTAGTTCAAGTTCGATTGATGGTTTTAGAAAAAGACAAAAATTTCATTTGAATGATAGATGAACATTCGTTTCAGTTCATCTTTAAGTTATTGTATTATCAGTCTGGCCTGCAAAAATGCTAAATTATACTGAAAAATTTGTTTCTGTCATTCTTTTTTTTCCTCAGTATCATTCACTATGAGGAAAAATATAGAGAGATGTGGATTTTAATTTTGAAGTATATATACATAGTTTATGCATACATACATACATCAATACATAGATACAATGGGCGCATGGACCAGATTAATGTGTTTTATGTAAGAGGTACAGATGCAATATAGAACACATTTTGTTTCTTGATATTGCTGCATTGTAACATTCCTAGGGGTTAAAATTTGACACACAATTGTCAATTTGTCATACTACCAGATGACCGTGATGGCCTGTTGTATTTATTTATTTATTTATTTCTTTATTATCTGTTTGACAGTATAGTTGAGCAAGCGAGGTTCATTTCTCTGTTACTTCCTTCTGCTCTCCTGCCTGACCTCCAGTGTTCTGATCTCTGCAGGTCACTTGCTCTTATCGCTCTACTCCTTATGCTCTTATCTCCTCTTATCTGAACAAGACTCATATTGCCATGGAAACAGAAATATTAATAGGCTCAGGGGGGATTACAAACAGAAAAAAAATGTAGTCTTGGGATAGAAAGATAGTGTGTCTTTAGGTTTCTGTGTCATTTGCAGCAGTGTGAATATTTGTGTGTGTATGCAGAAGGGGATTAGGCAGACCCTGACCCCTACTGTTATCTTTAAATAGAATAATGCACTATATAATATAGCAAAACGTCCAGATGTCTTGATCCCCCCATTTAGACCCAGTGCTTGAGCTATTGAAACTCATCTTTCTTTTTTATTTAATGATATACTGAATGCTCAATCAATGTTCATAAAAAAGAGAAAAGAAAAACAGTGTTAAAGGTACAATTCTCATGGAATAACTTCAAAGAACTCCCAACTCCAAAGACAGCACAGTACAGGGCCTGTTCGCAACAACCACAGTCATTGATGCGGGGTATGATTAGCAACCTAACACGACTGACACCCTCTGAACTTCACTGAGTGATATTTTTGTGAATCACGCAACAACTAGATCTAACAATGCTATATTCATGTTGTCGCAGCAGTTTTCAAAAGATGGCTATCATTTGGTGCTGAAAATATTTGACACTGATGCATAGAATTTATTTTCATCCAGCACAAGTTGACATGGGCTTTCATGACTCTTCCTACATCACTTTGTCACAGGTACAAAACAGTTTGACACTCCAAGGGTTTGCAGATAATGTTTGGCACATGAAAATTAGCAAAAATAGAAGAGGAAAGCACGCCGCTGAGTTCTGAACACATGTAGGTGACACATTTTCTGTGGTGATATCTTCAGAGCCGGTCTCACGGTTGACTGGTTGGTAGTTTCAGCAGATGCTAGCTGACAACTTAGGCGATCACAAGCCTTTGTGGGTATAGTCAGCGTAGAGAACATTCACCACTGTCTTTTTGATTGACAGCATTAGGAACCTAAATGACTGCAAGCCACAGGGTGTGTCTGGGTTTTTGTGTGTACTGCCAATCTCAGCATTTGTGTGTAGAGTCACTGCTTAGTGGAAGGGTGTTAATTGTAACTGCGGCACAGCTGTAAGCTCTCAGTTCTTGACAGTATTATGTATGTGGTTTCTCAATACAATAACATAAATGCGAATGAGACATGACTCGAGTGATTGACAGGATGTGTAAAAACATGGCCAGATGTTGAAACTCGTGTGACATACTTCAGCAGATGTTGTCTCATGTATGGCATCCCCTCTCACATCAGGAAGAACAGATTGACCAAAATATATAATTAAAGTAACTGCCAAGTGATGTGACAGATGTAGAATGGTGCCCTTGCTTTAATTAACTGTTCTGCTTTCGACAATGGCTTTTCATTTGCAGTTTGATCAGGTGTCTAGGTTTGAACGACAGTATATATTTTTTTAGATTTTGCCTAAAAATTACATCTTGTTTGTTTTCAGATTCTGATTATATGGAACCATACCTTTTTGGGAGAAAATTTTTATATTATCTATTTAACTCCTAAGGATAAGCTTAATTCCTTTTTCAACTTTCTCAGCCTTCAGTTTTGGACCGTTTCCTCACTACCTACAATCTGCAGTTGTATGAAATATGAATTAATATTCAACAAACTGTTGAAAAGATTTGATCAGAGAGCTGTGACATGGACACGTGTGGACCTTTGTGCAAATGTTTTTGAGAGTACTTGACTGAATATGGAACAGTGATAGTGCAGACATGTTTGGAAAAATGAGCTCATCTTGTCCTTGGGTTGAGTTAGGATTGCAGGACAGATGGCAGCATATCACAGGACTCATAATTGCATTACCATTACATTGCAGCAAATCACACATATTCAAATGTGGTAGGTTTGGCAGATGTGATACGTTATAATGGGAATAAGAATAATGATATCTATCAATGTGTAAATGCAACAATACATTAATGTACTGTATTTTACTTCATATGTATATATGCAAATAATGGTGGAAGTATTAGATGGTGGATTTGTGGTGTAAGTAAAGCATGTATTGCATTGTATGACCGCTACAATTCTAATATTTACTTACAGTAACTATTCTGTTGTGTTTACCAACTCTAGATTTGTTCATACTATTTATTATTCATTGTGAAATAATTTAATTTTCATCAAAGGTTATCTTTAGGAGTGTATTCTCTTATAAATGTTAGCTTTGAAGAAAGCCTGAGGCAGAATTGTAGAATATTTAAGTGCTATATTCCCACAAAAGGATTGATGAGGATGCCAAAGCCTCAACAGATATTTAAGATGTCCTAATTAGATCACAGCACTATCCACCTAGCACACGCCAGCTATATGTGCAAGGCATGTCTTTGTTTTGTTTCCCTACACTACGAGAGAGTACTGCCATCAATTTAGAAACATTTTGATCTTCTCCCAAGGCCCTGTAGGGAAATTTTCAACCCTTCAATTGCTTTAGATTAACCCACTTAGGCACAGAATTCCTTGAATGTCCTTTTTCCAGGATATAATGTTGTACAACAGACATATTTCCTTTAAAAACAGTTGAAGAGAGCTGGGTCAAAACGATACAAAAGGGGGTGCTTGGTGGTTGAGTTGTAAGGAGCATGTCTCATGTTGGCAGGGCCAATTCTCACCGGTTCAAGTCTCGACCGTGCTGATCTTTGCTGTGTTTCCTTCTCCCAGTTTTTCTCCCCCATTTCCTGTCTCTCTTTAACATTAACCTGTTAACCTGTCCATCAAAAAAATAATTAAAACAAACAAAAACAAAAAACATTGCATAACAGTAAGAATGATATATATATATATATATATATATATATATATATATATATATATATATATATACATATATATATATATATATATATTTATATATATATATAAAAAATAAATAAATAATACAGAGACAAAATCAAAATATCAAAACCCTCATACCACAATTGTCTTGTACAGTATCTCTCCAGAACTAATGAAATTCAGTGCCATGGACAGGGCTTTTTTCTGCCAACTGTTTAAAAGCCTCTTTGCAAACAGAGCAATTCTGCATCAGGGACAGAAAAGAAGATGATGTGCTTGTTTGAGGCCAATAAAGCGACTCCATTTCTCTTTGGTCCTTTGTCAAAACGCTTTAGAATTATATGCTAATTATTTGTGTAAAATGGTCAATTTGAAAAAAAAAAAAGAAAAAGTAGTGAGAGCCAACCAACATCAAAAAAGAACTGACTCACTTATAAGTTGCTGTAGCTCCCCTGCGCTGAATATCAATAGAGGTCTTTACAGTTGCTTTCATACAGCCTGCACCTGTTTGGGTAATATTGTAATTAAAGTAGGGACACTGAGAATTTTCCTCAGGGCCTTGGCAAGTTAAACCATTCTCAGGTGTGTGCCACTATTTTGTTATTGAGCCTGGTCAGACATTTACATCTAGGAAAATGTGGTTTTCAAAGCAATAAATATCTATGGCAATATCCTGTACTGAAAAATGTTTAATGTCCAGCACTTGTTGTGAAGTTAATATGAGGAGACATAGATAGGTAATAGGTATTCATCAGGTATAGTGACTGATAAGTGATGTTGTCATATTCACACCATGATATACTTAATGCAGACACTTGATCTATGCACAAACATGGACACATATTACCTTTTTCAAGGTTTTTTTGGTGCAGTATAAGTGTTGTTGATTTGAATTGTATTTAGGGAGTTCAACAGACTACAGTTTCAGGAAACGCATGCATATAGACCTCCCTGCTGAAAATAAAGAAAACATCTCCATTAGCTTTTAAGCAACTGTGCTGCAACTGTACACAACACATGCAAATAATCGCACAGCAAATAGCGCAGACGACAATGAAAGTGTTTCAGGCAACACAACAAAAGGTTATGGGCCGACGGGCTGGTGCCAAAGTCTGCAGAAGTGACTCATGCTGTTGTGAGCATTTCTACATGTGTCTGCGTCAGTAACTTTTGTTACTGGATGCTGCTCACCTCATTGGTATTAAGAGTACTACAACACAAAAAAGAGGGAGCATCTTAGAGTAGATGTGCAACTGTTGAACCGCTTGAGTCCATACAAAGGTTGCCAGAACTATGAAAATGAGAGAAAACCTGATGCAATTGGAAATTGTTACTTGTAACTTTTTTGTTACGTTTGAGCAAAGCCATATGCCATGTGAATGGCGTACCAAATGGTATACCAGTCACACTTGCTCCTATTCATGTCAGGCTAAATGGAAGCTAGAGCATACGTGACATGTGCAAGCATAAATTGAGCTTTTTGTCTTGCAATGTAAACGACAGCAGATAAAAAGTATTTCATACGTGGATGAAAAAATAAAAATATATATAACTCACAAATGACTGAAAAACAAGCATGTCCCAGTCCTGCCCCGGAGACATTGCAGCTGTTGTCTTGCTATTTGGGTCATGTTTTCTGTGTTTACTTTTCTTGACAGTTTTTGCACTGCGGTGGTCTTTTTGTGAGTGTTGTGTGTTTCAGCACAAGTGCTGTCAAATTGATGAACATCCTTTCTTCATTTGCAGTGTGCTCCTCCATTTGCATGCGTTTTCTTAGCTGCATTGCGTTGAGTTTTTGTCCAACCATCCTAAAAATTGAGCTGCTTCAAAGATTGTTGTATCAGGCTTCATGTTGCTACACACATGTTGTCATATCTAGAAGACGCAAACAGTAGGCTGCACAGATGAGGAAAGGCTTAGGTTTGTGCATTGTTCCAGTTTCCCCCCTCATCACTCTTGAACGTGTGATATTGCATGATGGTTGCTAAAGAAACCAGTGACTCACCTTAGTCATTAAAGCTGATAATTAGCCCTGTTGGGTCCGAGACCCGACACCTTTTTTCACACCACGCTTAATGAGAATTTTAAATTTGAACAAAAGTGAGTGGTGTGAAAAATTGAGGATCATGTGCTACGAGGCAATCATGCCGTTTTCAAGCTGAAAATGCGCTCTCTATATACACACAATTCTCAATGGTTTATTCATCCACAATAAATAACTGCGGTTCTCCTCTGGGCTACTTGTTCATCTCCATTCCTGTTTACGGATACCTAATGCCAATGCGGTGGATTCTCAGAGTAGGAAAGGGGTAGGGTAAGTCGAGCCTTAATTAACCTGCTTCTTTGTTAAGCAGGGCCCACACTTTGTGAACTTTAGGCATCCCTTTGAGCTGGGATTAGCCCAATTTAGTTCGATGCAGCTGTTTGAAGTCAGCAGAGGTGTATTTCAGATGAGGCCAGAGGCATAATTTGCTCTTGTTCTACAAGAACGTGACACATGATTTTTTTCTGACTTGTACTCAAAACCAGTGGAACCTAGAAATCATTGAAGACATGTCATCTCCATTTCAGTATAAAGCTGGGGAAGCAGAGAGTGCTGCTCACTTACCTTTCTTATATTTTTCTATCTCCGTTTCCAGTCTGCCCTCCAGTATTTTTCAGAGACGAGACACGAGCACAGACACGCGCACGCTCACAGTTCTTTGCGCTGCACATATTTGCCCTGGCTGATTACCCAGAAAAGGAAGGCCAGTAGGAAAGTGAGGTAATGCTGGAGTAATTTACCCTGCCCGTATAGCTTGTTTTGCCTCCTGTGTGGCAAAGAAGGATTCAGTACATTGCTTTGGCACTACATTATACTGAAAAAATGCTGTGTATTGTTAAGTCTCAAGCACTGCGCCATTGAACTTCTTTGCACTATTTCCCTGTTTCGAATACACAATACGCCTTGGGTTAGCAAACCCACTGAAATACACTGTGATAACCTTAGTTTACTAAAGCACCTTCTTTTCAGATATATATCCTACACTTTGAATCAGATGGTGACATTACAATAAAAGGTAGTTACTTTTTGTTCTGTTTAAGCAACATTTGAACACTTTGCATTTCAATACGTCAGATAATATAATTACATGAGCACAGCTAAAGCAACATGTACACTTTAAAGCAAAAAGCTTGGAGAGAGAAATCTACCATTGCAGGCTTGGATCATGTGATGTTTGTGACATGGAAATGAACACTGAATGGATATGCTACAAGTAATGGATGTGTGGTTCTTTGATCCAGCCTTGAGGGCATGGCTGGATCAAACATCGTCACAACGATGACAGGAGCATATTCTAAAGAAGCTTCTTTTGTAGGTTTGAGTCATTTTTAACTTTGAATACGCTACTGAAGAAAGCACATAACACAAGTATCTACAATAATGTACACAGTGGACTTGTTTGCCATGATGCCTCTTGCATCATCTCCCTTTCCTCCCAGATCCCTCTATAAATACTGAATCTTCTAGCTCCAAACTATATCGTGTCCAGATCATATACTTTCAACATTCAGGTAACTGTCACAGGAAGTTGGACTTGAATGCAGACACCATTGGGAGAAACAATTTCAGCTTTATAGCCCTCAACCAGGAGGGGGATTCAGACACACAGGGCACAGAGACAGGCAGGACAACAAGTGATGTTCAGGTAAGATGCAGTCACAGAGATAACAGACAAAGAGATGCTGGGCAGGCAGTGTCACATATATAGCAAGAAGGCTGCCCAAACTGCTGAAAGCAGAGAGGGAACACAGCCTGGCGGTGAGCTGCCCGCTACAAATACCGGAACTAACTGATGATGAGGAGCACCCTGTAGACAGGTGATAAGGTCATGTGAGCTGCAGTGGGACAGGTTGTGGGAAGAAGAGGAATGACAAACAAAGACGAACAAGAGGAGGAAGCTGTGTCTGAATGCTCCTGCCTCATGCTGAATGAAAGCAGAGGAAGATGACACAAAACTCCTGCTACAGTGGATGTCAAACCATGTGTGTGTCAGTATTTGCAGCCGAGATGTGGGTTTGAAATTGAGACAACTTATCAAAGATGAATATATACATTTATATGTGTATATCTAAGTCAAATACAATAAGTGCTGGCATGATCTTTGAGACAACATAAAAGAGAAATAGAAAACATCGAGTTTATTCAAATCGTTGGTGTAACAGTAAGCTTGGTGTCATTCACCAGTCGCGTATTGAATAGCAGAAAACACTAAATGCCATTCTGTGAACAGGTCCTCATGATTGTTTGCCACTCCCATGCGGTATTATTTTGTTTTCCATTCTAAAACAAAACCAAGGAGGACTCCAGAGCTCTTTGATTGTGCCAGAATTACATTGAAATGGTGCGTGCTTTTATTTTATTTTGCTTTGGATGGGTAAGCACAAAGACGCACCGACAATGTATCCGGTATAACGGACATGGAGTCGAAGCATTCTAAAAAAAATCTTTACGCTTCTTAAAATAACATGGTATTCTACACACACACACACATACTGAGAATATATATTTACCTACTCTCTCCCTCTCTCTAGATAAATTATATAATGAAGGATGAAATATGCAAAATACATTGTTTTGCTATGTATATATATCGATAAAATATACATGTAAGAAGGTTGTCTTTCAATACATGAAAAAAAAATTAGACAACTTTTTTCAGTTGTTGTAGCATTACAGTTCCTCATCATAATAACTAGTTGACATCATGAACTGACTTTAAGAATGGCATATTGCCACATGTGCATCGGGCGTAAGAAAACAGTCGCAAGTCAGGCTAAATTTGACTTGCTTTTCTTGGTGTACTTTCCTGCGTCATGGTCAGTATTTTTAAGATTTATTTATATTTTTTTGTAAGCACTACAAGGTGCTGGGCATGAAAGACAAATTACTCGCAGCTAGCTTGCTAGATAACTGCTTGAAGTAGTTGTCAATAAGACCTCAGATGTCTAAAAAACATAACAAAAAGTGTTATGAACAAGGGGAAAATGAACACCCAGATTAGTTTAACAGATCTTAATAAGCAAATAAGTATTTTGACAAAAGCAGTTGTCTGTGTTTCTTCTATTTCTTCTCGTATTATCAGTAGAAAACCTATAGGTATAGGTAGGAAACCATTCTTAAAAATTCACAGTGATCTACAAACATGCATGTATATATGGTGTATAGTTGATTTTCTAACTCAGTTTCTTCACTTCTTCCTTCAAATCCAATTTTTGTCCCTGACCTTCCTCTTGGTACTGCAGCTATATATCTCCAGCAGCCAAACCTGTGTACGTTCATAACAGACCAGGAGGCATCTTTTTAGATATTTAGCTCTCTGACAGAAATAGTCAGTCAACATCACAACACTAGAGGCAGTACTACACACTAACGCATATCCAGAAACCCAGATGCACAGAGTTTCTGCTGTTCCTTTGGAAAAAAAGCCTGTCTTCTGAAAGGTTTAGGAGGGGGAAAAAAATAGTGAGGTCTACACAATATTAAGTCAATGCTTTTTTTTTTATTGTGTGTAAGAAAAACAAAACAGGACAGAACTACAACTGAGGGTTAGGTATCAACCAGTGTTTAAACCAATGATCAAAAGGGAACCTGATATGAATGATTCCAGTCACAACAAGCTGATTGTTTTTAACTATAATGGCATCTTAATTGTCTCAGTGTGTAAATATAGCAGGCTGTTGTCTAACATCCTTAAACTATACCCATTTGTATCTACTTTGGTGCATCTGCTCATTGTTATTAAAAAGTGTGCCAAGCAGGAGGAAATGGAGGCCAGTGATATTCACATTGCATTTGCAGACATCCTTTGAAGTGGGCTATCATGCCAGGATAGAGAAAGCATGTGTTACCTTGAGTTACAGTAGACGGAGATGGATGTCAGCTTTACAGTCTGGCTCTGCACAGTATAAAAGATGGCACAGCTCAATAATCAAGGTTTATGCAGAAACACTACATGCATACATCAGCTGCTATGCTCAGCACAATTACAATTTCTTGGCACCCTTCATGGGCCGCTGTATTTCTCTACTTCTACTACACTTTAAAAAGTGTGCCACTTTCCATAATATCTGAATCATTTAGTGTCAGATCAACGGTTAAAACTTGGAGGGATGCTCTCGCTTTAATTTCTTGTGACCTAAGTCAAATTTGACTTAATGCATGGGATGCTAAATAAAATGTATTAATCTGCCCACACTTTTGCAGATCAACTGAGTGGCTGACTTGCTGATTTCAAGTAGATAATGAGAGATGATCATGTGGTTTTATTTTAAAAGTCTGAATCGACGGGTCATGATGTGAAGTTGAACACGCCTTATGTGCATCTCAAGTGCACATTAGCTTTCAAATGAAGCTGAAAATAAGCATTAGATGTTAAAACGAGTATAAACGACAATTTCTTATCTTAAATTGACTAAACCTTAGTGGGAAGGGTTATTTATATTTGGTGCAAAATACAGTGAATTTGCATTTTTTTTTATGTTGTTTCTAAACAATTCTGTCTGGAGAACAAATGAAGGAATAAACAAATTAAAACCATACTATTTTGACGTATTCAACATGAATATGCAATCACTTTGTATTTAGTCTGCATTGTTTTCAGAAAAACAATGGAAATAGACATTCTTTGCAGATAATATTAAGTAGCTTCTCACTACAGACGAGCCAAAGATTCAGGATGCTCCAGATAAATTTTTGAATTGGGAATGATTAACGTGAAGAGAGCAAAGGAATGGAAAGGATGCAAATGACTTCAATTATCAGGCCTGTCCTAATGAGTGAACCATCCGTTCAAGTAGGACAAGAAGATTGATTTAATTTGCGCCTCACTCCTAAACAGAATGAACAGAGTTAGCCCTTTGAGGTTGGTTGGCCAGAAGTTATGATGAACAATTGAAAGCTGTGGAAAATGGGTGAAAAACATGTATTCAGTTGAGTAATAAACTTTTCCGTTCTTTAAAGCACTACTAAGAAGCAGACAAACTCCTATCTGAAAGTCTCTTTATGTCCATTTACTGGAGCTTTTACAGCTACAATTACTGGAAGTAGGGGCAGGAGGTTATTTTCTGTATTTTTTAGGCAAAGCATTTTTGAAGGTTGGAAGATGTGCCAAAGAAGTGTGCTAACTCGGTGCGACACTTGCTACTTCCAGTTTTCCTGTTGTTTAAACAGATTTTGCTGGCATCATGCAGCAGGACTGATCCAACATGACAAGGTGATTAACATTTCAACAGCAGGATAAAGTAATTCTGCAACCAAGATAAATGTCTCAACAACATTGGCTTTTGATCCTTAAACATACACGGCATCATGAATATCAGCTTAATAAGGAGTCATTGTATCTCTATGAGCTTTCGGCTGCACACAGCAAATACTTTGTTTAATAATGTTGGCACTTTTCACAAACATTGCTTTAATCCATGAAACCCACTTTATCCATCTTTTAACTTTCTCCTGCTTATCTGAGGTTGGGTTGTGGAGGCGACAGCAGGGAAGCCCAGACATCCCTATCCCCAGCGACACTCTGCAGCTCCTCCTGGGCGATCACAAGTTGTTCCAGGGTCAGAGGGGATATAATTCCTCAAGCGTGATCTGGGTCTGCCCTGGGGTCTTCTCCCAGTTGGTCATGCCCTAAAAAACCTCCAAAGGGATTATTATAACCAGGAGGCTCCCTAATCACAATATAGTTATAATATGTTCAACATTTTAAATAATGTAACATTGTAATGATAAAAGGGCATAGGGGGCTTTGACTCAGGCCTTCTTAAATGGCAACTGTAACTGATCTTTTTGCGCAGCTACTCCTGCCAGCCATGAGCCCTCTTGATGTGATGAAAAACTCAGTAATGCTGACTTGCTCTTTGAAAATAATTAAAGTAATGCAAGTGATCTATACACATATTAAAAAGTGATGGTCTCTCCCTATTGATCAAGTTTGATTAAATGTCTGATGAAAATCCAGTGGTTCACAATGACCTGCTCTCATTTTCCCTCAGGCTCATGTGCTTTCGGTTAGAGGCACATGGTCGGTTTCAGTCTTTCATGTAAAAAAAAAAAAAATGAAATGAAATAACTCCTTTAGGTAAAGCTGTGTGGAAGCTCAGCTTCCTGATGGCATTGCCTGTAGCTAAGATATTATATCACCACACAAGCCAGCCTCCTTACCTTCTGCCAGGCAGATTAGTGCTTTTATCAATAAGCAGCTTAGCACCAAAGTGTCCCTCAATAATATGCCATGGCATTTTTTTCTCTCCACTGCTTTAAGTCCAGGGCTTCTTCTACTCTTACTATTCTTACCCCCCCCCCCAATAAAAAAATAAAAAAATAAATAATTCTGCACTTTGTATAACTCTTACTTATACAAATAGCAAGGCATTATGTATTATTCTCTTCAAGTCAGATTAGGAACCTAGACAGGGCCCAGGAGGGCCAGAAAGTGGCATCCCCATCAGACATGCAACCACATTAGAAGACTGTAGCGCACCATAAAACCCATTAAGATCCATTAGGATAGTACTCTGGCCCACAGACACCTTTAAGACCAGTCAGCCACAGAGGTGCACAGTTACACATGACATAAAACTTATTTGATTTGTCATTAAAGCACCATGTGCTCACTAGAACATGTATTCAGTGTCAGATATGGTCACATGTAAAGCTTTGCTGTAAATGGCATGTATATTTGATTTGTTATGCTACATGGGTGATCTTTACCATCCTTGAATTCACTGATGTTTGATGAAAGCTGCTCGATGCAATGACATGTTACTTTTTCCAGTTAGAAAACCAGCACGATGCAAAGTATTATAGCAAATATGAAACACCATAGGCATTATTGAGTTTTTTCGGAGGTTTTTGTAACTGCTTGAACATGTTCTACAGCAAATGGGTGCTCTTTCACCCTTCTTCAATTGGAACAATCGCATACAGCTGTGAGGTTTCTGCATACTGCCTCTCATGTGATTAGTGTGCTGCTTATTATGTTTGATGAGACTGACCCAAATCTTCTACAGTCAGACAAATTTTTCATAGCGACTTTGAAATTCTAAATCCTACATCAAGTCAAAGGTGAATCACTGACTTGGCCTCAAGCTGTTATTTTGGAGTCTTATCTTTTGGAAAATGGGCTCAGGATGTCTGCTGCGACATTCCTTGAAACATCTGGTCTTTTTGGAGGTTTTTATGGCAATTATTGATATCATAAACAGCTGCTGATAGATACCACATCATCAAGCTAAACGTCATCCATATTCATCCTAACCCTGCCTAATGAATGGAGTTTTCATTTATTTGATATGTTTTGTGCTTATTTTCTAACAAAGACAAATATCAAAGTCATGCATTGTTTTTTATGAATACATTTTGGCTATTTTTTTATGTGTTGCACAGTACTTCTTTCTGCAATCTAGTTTTGAAAAGATACGGCAATGTATTGCCATTTGAAGAGGCAAAAAGCTGCTTATCATAGTTCTCTTGCTGCAGATTTCCTGTAGCCCTGTGTGAAGACAGCTGGGGGCATGTTTGGATTACCAATTGGGGAAAAGACCCAGGTTTACTACCAATCATCAGAGGCTATGTAGATTTGCAACACAATGTCAACTACATTGGATCTCTTTTTGTGTATAGCAGATCCTGTGGAGAAACTCTAGCTTTGGAGATTTTGTCAAATTGCCTCCATTGGGCAAGGTAGTTAGAAGCGAGATGAGTTTGCAACTATTCATTATATCCATTCTCAATAGGTCTTGTTGTTAGTTTCTTTATAAAGGATGGGTTGTTTGGCATATTTAGATAGCAGAAAGATCTGTTCCATGAATCTCAGCAAAACATATTTAAAACGCTTTTGTTGCCAGGCCAACACACATAAAAATCTTAAAACCATTGGTTTAATCAAGTATTCAACTCATCTTTTCTCCTCAACAGTGCTGGATATTTTATGTGCCATGTGGAAAGAAAGAACCTGTTGTGCACAGCGGGGGTCAATAAATGCCCTGCAACACAATTTGCCACAGAGCCCACAGAGGCTAATCCAACCATAGCTGAGAAGCAAAAAACATTTAGAATCTCTTATTTTTAAATATGAGATTTTTTTTCCCCCACTTCTTCCCTTTTAAACCAATAATGCATATTTTACTGTCAGTTGCAGACAGTTACTATTTTACTTAAAAGAAGAATTGTAAATTGAAATTATTGATGTGTTTTATTAATTTTTAGCAGTCGCTGAAGCCTTTATTGTATGATGTAACTCTAAATGTATTATGTATTGGCCAAGAGGATTCTGACGAAACCATAAAAATTAAAACGAATGATGTGGTCCAAGCCCCAGGGTGTCTGGCCTTGAAATCTAGAATCTTTGAAAAATGGCTCAAAAAGGGGGTCTTGATGGGCTTCCCGATACGAATAAGAAGTGCGGTGTTGTTAGTACGATTTTTAAATGCATTGTCAGTCAGTCAATGAGGTAAAGAAAATGTGATTAGAAACCTTTACTGCTCATATGTTTTTTTAATGGAACGGAAAAAAGAAAGAGGAAGGGCAGAAAATTGTCAAAAGGAAATAATCTCATTAATTTTGACATGCTCAACACTGCACAAGGAAATCAAAAGGTTCCATTGTGATTTTTTTATAAAGCTTTTACCTAATTAGTTGAACAACAAAGATTTTCATTAACATTTGTGACATTGTATGGCAGTTCTATTTATGCCAAACGTTTCACTTGAGGACATTTTGACACATCAAACATTTCCATGAGAGTTATTAAGCAACAAAAATTGGTTCATTTCAAATTCATATATAACTATTCGTATAACTGTTGAACTGGTTTTTTGTAATACTGGAGTTTTGTAATCAACCTACAATATAAATGCCTTTTAAGATGTTTTTCACTCTGTCTGCTATTTTCAGTTTCCCTTTTCACTAACAATCCCAAAATCTAATCAAGAAGTTTAAAGATAGTCAGTGAGCAAATCTGCAGTTTTCAGTAGTGAAACACAATTATAATAATGTGTAGTTACAGCTTAAGATAAAGCATACCACAGGGTGTGTGTTTTATAAGTAGTTGTGAATAGCAGGGAAGATATGGAGGAAAACGTCCAGCTGACATAAGACAGTTACAGCTAGAAGGCAATTACTTTAAACAAAGGCAATACTCCAAAGTAAGGAATGAAAGTAAACAAACACCACCATTCCTATCATTGGGAAACTAGTCAAATAACTGTGAGCAGCAGAAACATCTCACAGTGAGGTGCAGTAATTGCAGACCTACCTACACAACCCAAACAGATCAGGTTAATTACACTTGGTGAAGGATGCTTACACACATTACCCACAGGGGGATGAACATGCAATATGATTGCCAACCACACTATATTTTCTGAGCCAAAGAAAGTGGTTTCTAACCTCCAACTGAGAGATTTTTACTGAGGAAGCACCACCATGGTACTCATTACAGGGCCCAGGTTGGGCTGGATACTCAGCCAATAAAAGTTTGTTGAATTCTGCCAGTGATGCATCCAGAAGTGCTATATCAGCATGATGCTTCCACTTCATTGCAGGAGGTCCATATAGAGAAGAAAGAGGGGCCATGGTCAAACTGAGCTATAAGCAGCTGTCCGATATTTATCTTAAACTCAGTCTAAATTAAACATTCATCCCCTACATAAATCCCCTACAATTGAAAGGATATGCCTCGTGATATGTACATTTTCATCTGAAAAGAATGTCATATAATTTAGGCATGTCTATGGACAGTGGATTTTACTCCAGGCTATAGGTTGCTTCTGTTACTGCGGCATACATTTGATTAAGCTCAGTGAGCATGTCCACACAGGCAGACAACATTGTGAGCGTGCAGTGTGCGCTGTAGCATGGGTGCATCCACATCTCCAGTGAGGGCAGGTGCTGGCAGAAGTTGGAGAATAGATGGTGATGGGTGGTTGGCTCAGGGAGGGAGAGGATCTGGGGCTGGGTTGTGGGCCAGATCTCGTCCTTGCAGTTATGAAGGAGAAACAAACTGATCTGACAGTGACAAATGAACCATCTCTTCTTTCCCAACTGCCAGTTTTATGCCTCTCAGACTCTCTTCTCACCCTCAGTCTCTTCCCCTTTCCCCCCACCATTTTGTTCTTGAGTGCCCTTAACCCCTATCTTATTCATTCTCACCTACCAAGCTCTTTTTCAGCCTGAGATGCTTCAGCTCCAGGTTTTTACTTACTTTTTGTGTTTCTTTTCGTGCTCTTGTTGGCCTCCCACAGTTATACTCCCCATTCTCTGTGCTCCTCTGCTTTAAAAGCGTTTGCAACTGAAGAGGTCCCATTACATTCTATTACACAGTCATCTTGGTGGATTATTTAGTCCATTTCATTGATAAATTGATTCTAGAACACCATAATTACCTCTATGCTTCTATTTCATGTCACCATCGCAGGCTAACATGTCATTTAAATAGTGTAAATTACCTTGCTTGTATCAAAATTTTTATTCCTTTTGAGTAGAATTGTCATAGGTGGGTGCTATTAACCACAAGACACTGAAGTAGCATGAATGATGAAGGCATAGCTCAGCAGTGATTATTGTTGAGGTTTAATGACTGTCTTGCTCTTGTAATAGACCTTCTGCAGTGTTGAAATGAGATGCCAAGCAGAGAAGACAATTAATTGCATGGCTTCCTTTTGTCCCCGCCTTCTCCCCCTGTGTATTGGACTGAAACCTGATAAGATACAAGCTTAGGGCCACCCTAATACTTTAAGACACTCGGCTGACTATCTTCCCTTTATTGTGGATCTATTGTGTGAGTTAAGTTGTCCTGTACAGCTACACAGAAAGACAGAACGAAGATGACATAAAGCACAATGCGATGGATATTGAATTTAAGGTTTTAGGTAGATATGCAGTTTCTAATTTTAAAGAGAGAAATACGTTTTCCTATATTTTTTCATGTAAATTGTATTTGGACAGACAGAATGACAAAAAAGACCAGGGATGTAGCTATCAAGATATGATGATCATAAGGCCAGAGCACCACAGTATATATTATATAAATGTCATCTATTTTGCAAATGTCATCCTTCATTGTCCAGCATTATTGACAAGTATTAGCATATCTATTTGTTTTGTTATGACAAAACAAATAGATAAAAAAGGTCTTCATGGTATGCTGTCCTCTCTGAGTTCCTTTGTTGTTGGTACACAGTGACAATTTGATAGCAGCATCCTCTAGGAAAAGTGTGTTGACAAATTTGTTAAAAACATTGATGACATGTACAATTTCCTTGTATTTTCTAAAGGTTTTAACGAAAGGTATCCAAGATAAGGGATAATAATATGACATGTCAAGGAATAACGACGTACAGCATCTCGAGACAATCAGGGCATTTAAAATGAAAAATAATCTGAAGCCTTACTTAAAGAAGTGACATTCATAACAATCGAAATATCAGGTCCCCTTCACTGCAAGACGAGACGAACACGTTTGTCTCCGAAGCAAAGTTACAAGCATTTTCTACAGGGCTGTACCCAATGTCAATGTATTTTACCTCAGCAGCTCACCTCTGTGGTGCCTCAAATTCTACGCTAAACATCTGTCTTTGTGCGTCTGTTTAGAGACATTTTTATCACGATCAGTCTCATATAGAAGCAAGAGCAATTTCCTACCTAGCACCGGCTACAAATATCGCAGCCATGCAAACAGTTAAGTGGTGGAGAATATATTCTGTGAAAGAAAAAAAGCTACAGTGCACACTGTTGTTTATGAGCATTAAAAATGCATCGGTGTTCTAAATCATTATAATGCAAATTCTCAGTCTGTTAAGTAGCAGTACACTGCACACATTAGATGAATGCAAATCCATCAGACTGAGCTAAAAAATACAGTGTACTGGCTGTAATTGGAATAACAAATAGTAGGCTATGTTATTTAACATATGGTCAATACGACACAGATGGGAGTCAGAGTAAATAAAATAGCAAAATCTGCATGTTTGCCACACCATTTTCTTTAGGCAGCAGCTGTACATCGTGCCATTAAGAGAACAGCTCGCCAGTGGTAATAGAAACTGTGATGAATAATACAACCTCAAGTAAATTCTGTCAATCAATTAGAGGCAGAGATTAATAGGAAACAAGGCAGCTCACAATGTCTTTACACAATTTTCATATTTTCCGTTCACATTTCTGACATTTTTGCATATATTAGACAAAGAAACCCTGCAAACAGCATCGATTTTTAAATCTGATTTCTGTCCCTTCCTCCTTTTTGCTAAGTGTCAGTACAAACAAAGCTCTTAGAGTGAAGACTAAAGCATTGCAGTGTGGAATTTCAGCTCTCAACATAATGACTCTTTGAGGCAGCAGCAGCTCATACAGGGAAGGATTGTTTCTGGTTTGCAGTCATATGAAATGTCATCTGGAATTTGACAAGATATGAAGAAGCAATCCCCTTTGAGAGCTCCACTGAACCGCACATTTTCTTATATTGTTCTCTTGTTATAATCATGCCCTTACGGGTGACCCATGTCATTGTGTGATAAAACTAATTATTTGCCACAAGAATTATTGCATGCCCTTCTGTCTTGGGGTCAGAATAACTGGCAGCCTTCTTATACTATTGGATTGATTATTTTGTGTCTCTGGCCGAGAATGTGGACGTTGTTGTTGATATAACAAAACAAAGCAGCTTTCCCGCTTGCCTTTTCATTAGTGCTACATTGTCATTTTAGAGCAATAACAGCGGACATGTTTTCATGTGTGTTTGTGTAATTCTGTGGATTATTACACTTGTGTATTATGATTAGATGTTTGCAGAAACATTATGCTTACACTCATTTTAAACTGTTATTCTAACCTATGAAAATATCAGTATTCAACATTCTTTCACTAACTGCTTGAAGATTCATTTGGTAACGCATCTGCTCATTTATTTATTTGCAGCTATCATGGGTTTTGCAGACATCTGGCTCTTTTTTGGACGGGGTTCTTTCTGGAGCACTCCCTTAGGCGCTTGTCCATTTTTTTCTGACTTTGTTACTTCTAACTATAATACTTCAAGGCAATCAGGGTTAGCGAGCAATCAAAATGGTGAAATGTTCCTTTTTACGTCCGCTTTGAAGTAATGCACACAGTTGCACTGTATACTTGTTATACATATAAAAAAAGAAAATCATTTTTTTCTGATCAATTTCTGTTCAAATAAGAATGCATTTGTAGCTCTCTCTTGGTGCATACGATGATAATCGAAAAATGTCAGTTTCTCAAACTTTATCTTATTATTAGAATAAGGAGTGACTGCTTTCCCAAACGACCATCGTCTACCTAAGAAAAACCCTACAGACATGTACCATAAAGTGTTGGTAAAGACATAGATCTGCTGAGGCTTGAACAGTGGGCTCCATCTGCTGAGAAGTTTGGTGGCACAGCTGGAGTAGGTTTGCATTTAAGGCCTCTTTTGCTTAGTGTAGCACATTGATATTTCCATGACTGCACAGTTTGTGCTTCAGGGCATCCTACAGTAGGACAATTGTCCAGCTTCCACTCCAGTTCAGACAATATGAATCCACTGCAGCTGTATTCACTGTTGCATACCAAAAGGTACATTTTTTGAATACTCCCATAGAAATTTGCATTCAACATAGTCAAACTGACACTAGGTACTGTATGTGAAAGGGTTAATATGGTAAACAGACTGGTGCTGTTTTTAACTCAAGAACTCATGCAAAATGTATTCACAATCACAGAAGGCTTTCTGCATTACCAGAAATGCAAGTACATTTAAAGTAATTCTCCCACAAAAAGGGTTGGAACAGTAGATTTTTTTTGTACCATTCTTACTTATCAGCCAAAAAGCTTTTCGACTTGATTTCAAGCATCTCCGAGTGCCTTTTTTTAAAATAAAGAAAGATATCAAACATAATCAAAAGTAATCAAAGCCTAATCTAAATCAAGTAAAAATAGAGAAAACGCAAAGCCATATATTTGTTGCTCCAAATTCCCTCATTAGTCTGTGCAGGAAAATTTAAACCAAGGAGAGGTCACTGGTAAGGTTCAACTCAATTCAAATTATTTATAAAAGACATTTACATCACACAACCACAGCTGACCAAAGTGTTGTACAGGACATAGGCTAACACAAATAAGAAAAGAAAACTACAACAAAAAAGCAGAGACATATTAAAAGCACATAAAAACCTAATGAAAATGAGTTCAACATCTTCTGCAGTGAAAAATCTGATGCTTTAGGCTGAAGATTCACTGAAAGTTTACACAATTACTGATATCTGGAGCATCGGTGAATGTCTGTCTGTATTGTATTGTTGGGGTGTGCTCCCCGTCGTCATTGTCAGACTCTGTCATTGTATTTTTTTCAAGAGATTCGACTTGTGGAATAGGCGCTGTGGGAGAGAGCTCGATCACGGCGAATGAATGCACGAGACTGGAGGCAGCAGTGACAACAGAAAGGAAACGGCTAACTTAACATATCACAACAGTCTATTTTCATTTGTCATTATTTTTCCTAAACATGCAACACTTTCGTAACAACAGGGTCCTGTGGCATGAAGAAACTGAGGAACAACAGATAATCATGACCAACCCTGACAGTGTTAAAAACACAAAGAACACACTGATGTAATTTTTCTTTTTATATGTTCTTCCACTTATTGTATAATGTACAAACTACCTGCCAGTCTTGCACTGGAAACTATGTATTTTTTTTTAAGTTATACATTGTACATCCAGACTGGCACGTACACATTATTTTTGCATTGTGTTAAAGTGTTATTTTGTCTGTTCACAGAGAGTCCCAGCAGGGCCTCTTGTTTCTTTACATCAGCTTAGTGTATAGGAGCCCTAAATGTTCAGTAAAGTGACATTTGGTCACCAGTGATGCATTGCCTTTAACTCCCCAAAAGTGTCAGGGATATGTGAAAGCCACAATTTAAGTAGCAAAAGACATAAAAGTCATCAAAACGAGTCCACATTTCATCAAATATAGCAGCCCAACATTTTGACCCCTGACAGAACACATACACTTCACCAAAAGCTTAGATATCCTCCAAATATTCTGTTGATGATCAGAGTCCACCAGCTCCAGGAAAGCAGTGCTACCATTTCAAAAGCCACAACAATGCTACTTTATGTGACAAATATTTTGCTGGTTACCAGATTTGCACAGATGATAGACACTCACTGCGGTATTTGTTATCTGACGGGAACTGTATTTATCCTCACTCACTCTGCTTCCTTTGAGTATCTCCACATTGTTAACCAGGTAGCACACAGTCTGCAGAGATGGATAAGCTCAAATACAACATAACAGAATCCTGAACATTTTTGGTGTCTGGTTGTGAAAGCTTAAAGAGTTTGTTGAAAATAGTCTCTGCATTTAATAGTGATTCTGTTTGAGCTGGATAAGCAACAGTCTTAAATCAGTGTGCTGCAAGTGTGTGATAAGCCTTAAATTTGACTGTAGTCATCCATAAAACACACGGTGTTGATCTTGTGTTCTCCGTGCATGTAATTCTGTGATATTGTCCTTAACTTGGTTGGCATTTTTTTAAGCTAATGGATTATTGTTTGGAGCAGAATACTCAGCTTCTCATATCATGGCTGTGGGTTTTACTGAGAGGGGACTTGGCTGCATTTGAGAAAGCAAAACAAGGTAATGCTGAACCTGTATAACCAGGATATCACACTTCAATTATGACTAGGGTCACAGTGATAACTCTTCCTTTTTCATCTGTTTTGCTGTCATCTGGCCAAACCAAGAACCGCTGCTCCAATGTGTGCGATCTCAGACTGTAATAAAAGGGCCACTTGTTTTCATGGTTTTGATAAAAAAAAAAAAAAAAAAAAGTATTTCCCGATATCTTCAGCTCAGTGCGTTTTTAACACTGCCAGGGTATATATTTGATACGAACAATTTGCAATTGGTTTGATTTTGTGATTTTGTGGATGCATCGCTCCAGCTGGGAGCTTGTTTGTGTCGTTCAGCTTGTCTGACTCCCTGTTGGAAACAGTCATCGACTCAGAAACAATTACCCTTATGACTTGAAAATAATTCAATTAATTTCCTTCATTTCCTAAGTAATAATGCATAACTGAGTTCATTTTCCTCACTTCTAGAAAATACATAAGGTTTTGGCTTCTGTTTTTCTGCTTTCTTGGGGACACAGTTCCTTAGTCTTCTTCTTTAATTTTAAATGATTTATGAGTTTGCACTGGGACCTCACCATGTTTATCAAAATGTCCAGTGAGTTGTAAGACAGCAAATGCACTTCAAATCTCCATGTGTCTATTTCTTTCCTTCTTCTTGTCTTTTTTCAATTGCTTTTCTCCTGTGAGTCACAATAATAGTGATTGAATAGGTTGGGAAAGAGAATGCGCCTCATTCATTCAGTTTAAATTTGACATGTATTTAATAATATGCCACAGCCCCATTGAAGTCATCCTGACACCTTTAATCTGTATCTTGATCACATTTGCTGTTATGTAAAGATGTCTAAGAAAAATTATGGGATTCAAGGAATTATGACAGTATTTGATATAAGGCAAAAAAAAAAGTCTTTTCCCTCCCGGAAATCAGCCGGAAATCATTCCTCTTATCAAAGTGGTCCTTCAATGTGCCATTTCCTGCGGGATAAGATCAGAGGTTACATGATGTTGCTGTGATGCGGGCCAGTTTTGGTCATAAGTGTTTCCTCATTGTAAGAATCTGGCAAAGTTTGCCTGCCTTGGGCAGTTCGGTTCAGAAATGCTATGAGTATTTCCAGGGAATTGATTTTTTTCTCTGATCTTCAAGGCTTCCCATAATATAGGAAGAGCTTCAGGAGATTTCACAGGAACAGATGACCAGCACATTGCAGCATGTCTTGCTTTTTTAAATACACAAGACCCAATCAAAGCTTATGTGTGAGGCGTTTTTTTGTTTAAAAACGTTTTCTTTTACGGACCGGAACTTTCAAAGTACAGAAATATATGAGAAAGATACCAATGTATGTATTTATATATATATGCTGATGTTGGAGTGTGTTTATGGTATGGCAAACGTGAATGATGAAATTTTTCATAATGTATTGCACAATACATTCTATTTGCATCAGTTGTAAATACATGATGTAAATCTTTAACAGTTGACAAACCCGGTCACTGCCAAATAAAATTTTCTTAGTTTAAATTTTCTGCAGTTTACTGCAATGCTTGGCTGTATTTGCTACAGTATTAAGTTCTCATGTATCATGTGAAACTAAGTATAGATCAGCTATCAAACATCATCGAGCAACAGCAGTGGCACGCTGTGTGTTTTCATAAGATTTACAAGCAAATGACTTGGCTCATCTGTTTGGAATCAGGTAACATTTCTTTTTGATGTCATTGTTCGTCATTGCTGGGAAAGAGGTAAGTCCAGTAATCCAACTAAGCTTTTCTCCAGTAACCAATTAATTCATAATCATCTTTAATAATCTTTTTAAGTTCTTTTTGGATTAAACCCGTTTCAGAAAGTATAAGAGGTCCATTTATAACTTCTGAATATTGTACTGGGCATACAGGTACATTCACTATTGACAAATTGGTTGGAATCTTTCTGGTTGTTTTGCCGTGGGTTGGAAATAACATAATTATTTGTGTATTAAACATTTTGAACATTATTTTACCAATTCGATTTCAGCCATAAAATTCCTATCAAAGGTTCTAGAAATAGGTTAAATTGGAAGTTCTGTGATAATGGAGAGCAATGCAACAGCAAAAATATTATATATTATTTAGAATTCACAAGTCAGCTACTATTAAAAACACTTTATTTAAATACAAAATTAATACGGACTTTCAATCGTAACATTTTACTTTTAACTCAATTCCTCAGCACATCAATTTCTTTCCCACATTGCTTCCAGTTAACATTTTTTCAGACTCTGTGGACGAAACCTCCTATAAACCGAAATTGTTTGCTCCTCTTTCATCAATCTGGTTGAAGGAGAGGATGGAAATAGCTAATTTCAGCAGCACAAAAGAGGGAAATATTCTTTCATTTGTCACAAAAACTCCTCTTACTCTAAGTGAATGATAGCTGTAAAGCAGACTACCTTTTTGCACTCAGTGTCAAGGTGTGTGCAACTTAGAAACATGAACTGTAGTCTTTATGAATAGAATATAAAAAGAGAGAGAAGTAGAGGGAAATTGAGGTTTGTCTTTATTGTTTTATGTGTAATTTGCTTCAGAAAAAAAAAAGCTCACCTGGTGATGGGGTCAGGTCAAAGGCAGAAGGTTGGAAGTGGTGCGTAGGATTGCTAAGTAGGCTGATGTGAGAATGTTGGAGGAGTGTTTGAAATGGAGGGGGTTGCTAGGATACAAGATCAGATGTGCTTGGAGGGCACACAGAATTTGTTTGCTGGATTGGGCATTAAAAAAATTAGAGGCAACGACTGGTAACAGAAATGTGTCAGGCACAGGCAAATTTCATCATTCTCAAATTTAATACAGGAAAAGTCCTTTTTTGAGTTGAATACTACTTTAAGGCAGTGACACTTGTAGATCCAAGCTGCTCATGTCTAATATGACTGTGATATCTAAGGCCTGCATGGGTGTGTTGATGAAACAAAATAGGCAGCATTCACTCGGAGGAAGTGAGTCTGACACAGCAGAACATTTTGCAATGTGTCAAAAGGAGAAATCACTACACACAACCTTATCAGCTCTGTGTATGCATAATTTAAAGGGGAGATGTTCAGTAATTGGCAAGGTTTAAATATCTTGAGCTATGGTAATTGAATAGTCTCCCCACTAATGGAAATGTGTCAGACATGCTCTTACACCCAGCAGACCACAGACAGTGAGTGACAGAGGACTGGGGTAAGAAAGTGAAAGATGGAAAGAAAAAGAAAGGAAATTCTGTCTCATATTTGCTTGGCTGTTAAGAAGAGGATGTCATGATGAGAAATAGTGGCTGGGTCATGTTGCTTGACTGCCATTGAGCTGTGTGGAATTATTCCATCTATTTCCTCTAATATTTATCTCATGATATGGTCACTGTTTGCTCCAGGGCTACCTGAGTCCTGTTGGTTTTGTTCTCATCATAACCCTCCTGGATATAAAGTTAGGTCTGACTGGAGATGAAGGAAACCCATTCTATCCTTTCCACAGGGAATTATCTACCCACAATGAAAACTCATTCTTAGAGATATTTACTGTAGCAAACTTGCCATTTATTTTTCTAGCTGAATTATGGTAGGCACATATCAAAGAACTGTCAGAACTGTGACACTGTACATTAAAAAAGGGCAAATAAAGCAAAAAACGTTAACCTGAACCCAGTTAGACTGAAGCCCTCCTTCTTTTCATCCTTAACAAAACGTTAAAGTCTTAACTACAGTTGTGGTCAGGGCAAAATATTAAGCACTGTACATAAGTCACATAGAGAATCTTCTATTTTATATTAGCATATAAAGTTGTCAAATTACAGTCTGAAACTGTAACGCTATCAATCAGTAGCAATCATCACATTAAATCACAGATATGAAATGAAGGTTCCAGTTAGCCAAAGCGCTCTTTTCTCTAGTTTCTTTGTCTTTAAGCAATATTGCATATCTATTGCCCAGACACCGCATTTGGTTCCTGTGTTATCTGTAAAATTAAACCTGTCTTGTCACTGTCTAAAACAAAAGGAGTAATCTCCAGGTCAAGTCTCTTTTTTACGACAAAAGAATGAAGAATATATGCATGCAACACAGACACCAGCAAAGAAGCCTCTTTGAATTCCATTTTGGCAGGATAACATGGAAAAATAGCCCTAATGCATTGTTTTGGAGGGTTATTAGCTCCACCTTGCTGGAAGCTAGAAGCTTATCTTGTGATATTTACTGTGGCAGAGTGGTGTATCAGGAATGCTTGAATTCTAAAGCCTTTTGCGGTGGCAGATATTTTTGCTGGAAAATGTCAGAGAGGACAATGCAAAACTGAGGTGAGCAACCTTGATCCACTGAACTTTGGGATACAGTAGATTCATGATAAGCATTGGGTAAAAATAGCGAGATTTGACAGTGACAGCTGAACTATGATACAACTATGCAAAAACCAATTATACCACTAAATGGGATTAGAATGTAAAGTGCAGATCTGCGTCTGTTTTCTCATAGATCAAAGCTACAGTCAATCAGAAAATGGGTTTTTGTGGGTGTGCATGGAGCCTCTGCTGTCATTTCATACAGCTCTTAGTAATTGCTAAGTTCAATACATCTTGTTCTTTATAAATCAAATTAACACATTGATCAGCCAGGAAGCTATCTAATAACAACACAAAGTGGGCCAGAGGAAAATAGTCTCATCAGTCTTTTAAAGTCTGCAGAGCTTGCTTCTTTTATAATTCATGCAAATGCTCTTTTGGTCCATTAGAAATCTTTTGTGCTGAACTTATTGGTCAATTCACTTTAACCATAGATATCTGCATGCATAACTGTTTAAAACAGCCAGACTCAAGAAAACATTCCATGTGTACAACACAACAGGCCTGTTGTATTCTCAGTCAGGTTATGGTTCACTCTGCTTTTCCTTCTTTCTGAATTTCATTGTTTTGCTTAATATGAATGTTTTGTTAAACAGTTTTGTTGTTTTTGAGGTGAAATGCAGAATGTCAGCAGTGTCTCCTGTCAGACAGAAAGGGCTGCTTCAGAAACAATTTTAGGAGAACTTTTCAAAGTATTTCTGTTATGATTGACTGGCAATGCCAGCAGCTGAGCAACCATCAGCAGCTGCAGAAATAACCCCACATGGGGTTATAGCTGTTTGTTTTATGGTTTGATTTTTGTGGGTCAGGATGCAGAAGGAACATTACTTAGAAAGGAATATTTAACAATCTGCCAAAAACTGAATATCTAGGGACACATGCTGTTGAAACCAGGACACATTCATCTCCTTCCAAGATCGCTCTGGAAACCTACTGTGTCACTGAAACTGGAGACACAGGGTTTATGTCAAATATTCTCTGTAAGTGTTCCAGCTGTGATAGAATATTGCATGATTTTCAGCATTTAGGTCAATTAAATGAGAGGGCTTTCCCCATTTGATCACCAAGAGAACAAGGTTTGGTCAGGGAGAAAGAAAAATGATCTTGTTATAGGACAAAAAGCAGGCATTGTTGCATAAGCATTGCCAGATATTCGACTTTCATTCACTCTTTGAACTTTCAGTTGTATCATCCAGCAGGATAATAGCCCAACTGTTCTATCTGACTTGGTTCCCAATTCACGTAATGAAACCCCTTCAGTATACATGCTCAAAAACAAGCCAGATTTTGACTAATAGTATCTCAATCATCACTACCACTAACAACATAATATAGACTACAGTATATCAGAGGGATGTTCTATCATAATATTTAGACCATTTGTCAGATAGTTGACAAATAATTGTGCTTGGCACTATTAAACTGAGAAATGAGAAAGTGGCTGTAGATGGAGAGCAAGAGAGAGATGGATTTGATCGTGGCTGGGAATAACAGTCTGACACGAAAGAAATTAATCCTCAATATCCACTGCTCCCAGTGCACCTCCACAATTGCAGGATCAGGCTGTCTGGTCCATTCATGAATCACTAGGCCTAGGAGACAAGCAGGAGAAAACCACCAGCTCTCATAAATAAAGCAGGAGCCTACTACTGTATTGCCGATGAGTCATCCAGGTCTGTTCTCATTCAGTTTTGGAAAGGGGAATAGCATGACAAACCGCCTCTAACCCTCATCAAAACTGGCCTCAGGTACATCTACTCAAAAACTTACAGAAACCTACGCGATACTGCTTCAACAAGCCCGGGAGCAGCATTAGCCAACATCATAATGTGTAAGCTCACTTTAGTTATGAGGGAAATTCTACAAAAATGTATTAAAGAATGCACATTTAATTTTCTTATATTGACGGAGGGTATGCATGTGGATTTTGCATTCAGCACTGGATCTTAGATAGATGATATAGTTGGTGGTTACCAGGTGCAGAACATTTTTTATTTGAACATATGTAGTAGATTTCTTTCCGTCCAGCTCACCAGAGATGCCTCACATCAAAATGTCACTAAAATGCCATCGGGGAAATTGAGCTATCCTTTTTCCTCATATGCCTCTAATGTCTGTTGGAAGAAAATACAGCTAAAATCCTGGATTGGATGTTCATTATCTCAGTCAAATAGCATAGTTAGGATGATCCACAGTATTTGAATTTTGATAACAATAAATCAGTTCACAAATTCACAAAAAGGGCAATGTTGTTTGCCCTACACTGTCAGTATAGCTGAACCTGTCTGTAATAAGCAAACATCTCATGTTATGTAGCATTGTAGCAACTGTTGAGAAGTACAGGAACATGAAACACCATTGTTTTATTATCTACAATAGTTAAGCCTCTTAAAATCTGTGTTAAGCAGTTAGTAGAGTCAGGAATTATGTCTATGTCTTTCTAAGTTGGGTGTTTTAAAGGAATGCATCCTCACTAACAGATATACACTTTATGATCTACCCACCGCTATAGGTTTAGATGGATTAACAGTCATTTTTAAACACTTTGTGAATTTTTGCTCACAGAAGGACTAGTTACCACCAGTGAAGTTATCTTCTTTGTGTAATAGTTGTGTTGCTTTACTGTTGACATTTATTCTTTGCTAGGAATAGGTATAGGTGAGCTCAAGGTATTTTTGTTTGCATTAACATGCATGTACGTTTTTATTTTATTTATTAATTTATTTTTTATGGCTGTATTCAGAGACACAGGCATCAGCAAAGCCAAAGCCCACAGTGCAAGTATTCTCATCATATCTTGCAGCACTATCATATTTTTCTTTTTTTTAATAATACTTGACAGGAGAAATTAAAGAAAGTGGGGGTGTGAGGAGAGAGGAAATAAGAGAGCTTGAAAAGATAGACACAGAGAGTAAAAATAAACAGATTACTACTACTACTAGATCTATGGAGAGAAAAAAAAGCACACTGCGGCCATGTACAGGATTGTCAGGAGCACCTGCAGAAACGTAAATTGAGAGACACACACAACGAACAAACGGCAACAGCATCACCAGCAGCAAGTAAATGAAAAGGAGTAGGTTAATGTTACTGTAGTTACTGATTATTATCAAAGCCATAATGTCATGTTGTCACAGTGGAGTGAGCATGTGAGTGATTGAATGCTTTTGCATGCGTGTGTCAATTATATGACATATAGATGTCTGACCTGGTTTTGAAGCGTCAGTATCTCAAAATAACAAATTAGTTAACACCAGTTCTTAGTGCTGGCGTTGCCCGCAGACTGGCTTTGCATGCCATGGTGCAGCTCTCCTCATCATTTAAAGAAAAAAACTTCTCATTGTGCTTTTCAGTGACAACTAATCAGTGTGGTCACTTAAGTATGTATTTGCTATTGTACTGTACATGCATCTTTTTTTAAAGTACAGCTGCAGACTATAGCATGGGGATGCTACAGTGTGTGACATTGCACAGGTTAGTGAATTTCCTCCTTTGAGTTTCTGTCACATGAATAAATAAATAAACATGACATGTCTGCTTATATATGGTGTTTTACCATCCACCTTAATTATTTAGTTCCCTGATGACAAGTTCTATAATATTAACATTAAGGAACTGTGTCACCGTTTACACTATGAAATACCTACAAATACTATGTCTTTCATTTGAAAACATGTGTCAATTTAGTTCCTGTTGTTTTGCCAAAATTAAACAATTAGCAGTAATCGGTTTTGACAATTGAATAGTTACTCCATAGATTAGCTCATGCAAAATTGTAGGGGAAAAAAAGAAAATTACATCTATACCACTTCAAAGCTGATAAAATATGAAAAGTCACTTAGATATCCATTAATTACATCTAATGCAACTTTGAGTGGTTTCTCTCTAGCAAAATAGAACTAAGAATTGATAAACAGCTATATACCTTGAGAAAACCCTCAATAAGGATATAAATCAATCAGTGAATACCTATAAAATTAACAGAACAATTAATGACATTCATACATGCATGTTTATGTGTGGAAAATTAACTAAAAAGGCTATTTTGATGCATTAACCTATTAAAGCTTAGTTTTCCTGAGCATCCAAGACATCTTGGGGACATACTGCATGTCATTAGTTCTGGCAATAACAATTCACCCATAGCGAAAAGAAAGATCCATGTACCTGCTGCCATTGCACTCTTGTAATCTGGTGGAGTTTATTTAGGTACTACTGAAAATGTCTTGCAGATGGTGATCAGTATTGACATTTAGGGTTGTTGTTGTTAAATGTTATTAGGGAACACATATGGCATGCTGGCTTTTACTAAGCCTATTGATTGCTTACACATTGAAACATCAAAAATGTCAAGGAACTGAGCAAATATCTGAAAAATTTTGGACTCCTTGTTGACTCGCTCCCAGTTGGTTCTTAGGCTTCACAAACCGATACTATTATTTAGAGTTATTGAAGTGTAGCCATGTATCTGTTAGAGAGAGAGGTTAGTTTGTGACTCTATGATGTAGGAGCCAACATTTCTTCAATGTACTGATGGACAGGGTCAAACACCATGATCTGTATTTATCAGCGGGATGCTGCCCCAGTGCTGTAAATGTGATTTTAAAGCCTCTTTATCCTCTTTTTGAGGATTTGCAGTATAGCGGATCACATGTGAGTCTCCCTGCACTTAAGCTACACTATCAGCAGCTTAGTGGGCTATCCATAACATACACAACCTCTTTTCATTTTGTTTTTGCATTTATTGAGGAGCTATGCACATTGGATATCATTCAAATTCAAGAAGCAATCTGCTAAGTGCCTTAATGTTACTACTTTAGGCCAATGAAAGTATTGTGAAAAAATCTTAGTGCTGAATCTGTCTTTCTAGGCCCAGAAGCTCATTCATAAATCACATGTTCACTCTTAAAAAAAGAAAAAAAAACAGAATAGATCACAGTTTAAAGAGAACAGCATGGTGGAGTTTGTATTGGGATAAAGAAAGCATTTGGCTTTAAATTTAAAGGCTTTTCTCAGAAATTCATAAAGTCCCATAGAGTTTTTTAAACAAATGGAGAAAAGTGAGAACTTTGTGTTTATTCATTTTGTGCTGAAAGTATCACAAAAGCTGGCGGTTTGTCAACAGTACTTAGGAGGACAGACTATGCCTAATGCTTCCTTTGTGGTTCAGTACAGGATATGCAAGGACCCCTGTTTATTAATTTATGCCCAGATCTCCAAAATCCTGTTCAAATCAATGTCCTGCTGAAAGCAGGATAAAATCAAATGGAGATTGTATGCAGGGTGGCATTGTAAGGAAGCCGGCTTATCATGGTAATTACACACCATTTTATGCTAAAGATATACAAATGAATGTCCATTTTATGAGTCCATGATCCAGTGAGCCACCTGCTCTCTGCATTCAGTGGTGATTCATTGATGTTATAGTATGACCAGTCAAAAAATGAATTTAAAATGAACTACTTGAATTGCAAAGGTTAGATTTGAATGCATTTGATGGCCTGTTTGTTCTTATGCTGATCAGGGGCTTCATTTTCTTTCAGTGAGCTGATGCTGGTACAAAAGCAACTCTATGATATGTACAGTTATAAATACTTACCGATGTCAGAAAAAATATTGAAATCTTATAAAATAAAGGGTTTGTTGATCAGGGCTCGCTGCTGTTGTTACATCTCCAAAGATTCTTAAGCTCCTCAGCAATGTCATCTCACTGCAGAGTTGGCTTTCTAACATGACATTATACAAGCTTACAAAAAGCAAAGGTAATATGTAAGTGAATCTATTTTGGCAGCATGTTCTGCAACCACCCAAACATACTTCATAGGGAATAAAGAACGTGGGGAAGCTGGAGGGGGAGGCAGCCAGTGAGGAATCACTGGTTGTCAGAACCATGTCTGTCTAAGCTTCAGGAACCCAGGAAGCTAATGCTGTTTGATGTATTAACCATGATGGAGGGGGCAGTGTCTGCACGTTCATGCGCAGTCTTGGAAGGATTTGGGTACATTGTGTCTGTGTGTGCATAGGGGGAGACGCTCACGTGTGCATGTGCTTGCCTGTACGGTGCGTATGTGGGTGTATGTGGGCGTGTGTGTGCTCATTGACAAGTGGAAGAGGAAGAAGAATTGATGTTGTTTGATGTATTAATCATGCATATGTGAGATTGAGAGGCTCTACGATGAGTTGCGCGGGCACTGATTCTATCTTCAATCAGTGACTCATTTTGGTCCCTTTGTCTAAATTCTTAACATTGTTAAGTGGGAAATAAGCAGGCTGCTTATTTGTATATGCGTGTGGCATTTGAGACAGAAAGTAGAAGATAAGGGGCTTGATAGAGTGTTTCACAGATTTCTCATCTTGTTCAAGTATAAAGGATAGAAGAAGAATTGTTTTCCATGAACCGGTTTTTATCATGCAGCTTCTAGTTTCCAAATGTGCAAATTAAATATGCTATTCAAACAGGGGCTTGTATATGAGTTAATCAGTTCCATAAGAAATAGTTTAATTTCTGTGTCATCGTGATTTATCAGCTTCATGTCCAGCCCTGTGACAGACCATAGATTTTAGCTGAAGGCACATGAATAACTGCATCCATTAAGAACGTCCATTTTAAAACTATACCGTTAATTAGTTGTGCTTATTTTGTGCTCATTCAAGCATCCACATTCAGTGTTCAGAAAGTTATTGAGGCACAGAAAATTATTTGCCTTTTTCTAATTCACTTCGCCCACCTTAGCTATTGAAATCTTGTCCAAGAGGCACACCTACTGTCTAGAATTTAATCCATGTTTCCTTTGGATTACAAATGTATTTCATTTGACACTTTAATTCACTGCAGAGCTCTAGTTCTGTTGCCAGGCAACTCTGTTAAAGAGCACACAAAGGATCATTATAGATTTCTTGGGTGCAACTGTTAACTTGTACTTCTTTCAAAAGACACTATACCATTCTATATCCAGATAAAGCCTCTGTTTGTAGCATTTCCCTGTGCTTTCTGTGTACCTTTTGCATGTCATTCAATATACAGCAAACCAGTTAATTATTCATCTGACTAAATAGGCATCCTTACAGAAACCCTTCCTGCCAGGAAATTCAGCAACTTTGAGCTCCAACGTCTCTGCAGCGCTATGAAAGAATCAAGTTGAGTGCCCCTTCTTATGCATCTATCAGACATATGTTTCTTACAGGAAGTGACAGCATGGCCCAAAGTATTTAAATGGTTCATGGTGGTTGTTCTCTGATGGCAACGATGTGACATGATGAGACATAAATACGTCAGATATGACTCAAATGAGCACTGAAAGGACATGGCAATAGAGTATTCATACTAGATATTTTGCTTGTGGCCTTCTTCAAACCCCATTGTGGAGCACTCCACCAAAATTTCATCAGTAGATTAAAATCAAATCAGAATCAAAATGGTCATCAATATCATGCCATATCTGTATCAACTGTGGCTGGAGTATTGCCCCACAGTATCAAAATGCTGCAATGTGAGTATGACGCAAATGCGCTTATGTTTTTTTTAAGGGTTTCTCATTGAAAAGTTCCTTCAGTGTTCTAATTATCAATGCTCTGCAATGAGTTGAAGTTCTAAGTCATCCTCTGTTTGATCTCTCCAGGAAGATCATTGCACACTGGTACCATGTTGTTGAAGAAAGGGGAAGCAGGGTAGCAGGAGGCAAAGGGAGAAGAGATAGGAGGTAGGATTTAGGAATGAGAAAAGAAGCAGGATTACACGTGCATGTCTGGTAAATGAGCGATGAGACAGAGGGCAGGACTTCATACTTGTGTGTGTTTGTTTGCGCTATGATTGAGACTCAGTTGGTGGATTACAGAGCTCTTCTTGCAAAAAAAAAAAAACGCTCAAACTCCTGAAGGCTTCAGCACACAGAGGAGCACACTCAAACAGAGTAATCTCTTCATCTGATGGTTTTCGATATGTTGTTTTTCTGCCTTGTTTCACTGCGCCTTGGTCTTCTCAATCCCCGGGTTGCGGAAAGATCAATGTTGAGAACACATTTTGCCTCGGCAGCTTGTACCCAGAGATGAAAAAGGTCACTATGAATCTAATTAAACATGATTTTCCAGTTCCTTGATAAGATGGCAGCGTATGAGGGCTCCCCATCAAGTTGCATCTAAAAAAGTATTCTGATTGCAAGGATGCAGATACTCTTCCAAAATCATCCAGATCTTTGAATGTATTTACCAGTCGGGACATCTCTGGTGCGAGGTAACAAATCGAGACAAGCGAGACCATGAGAGAGGCTATTTATAGCAGCACGTACATGTCCATGGGCACACACTCACATGCTTAAATATCAAGTTGCACAGTCTTGTGCACATATTAAAGTAAGTTTTAAGTATGGTTGAAAGGTTTTTCATCCCTTTCTCCAATCCAATTATGCTGCATGTCAAACAAATATAAGTATATGCTTGTTTTTCAGCCAGATGCAGCAGCAGCAACATAGATATCAACTCTGTAGATGGGAAGTTTGAGAGACAATAAGGTACCCAGCAGGGAGTAGATACTGAGAATTAATTTCTCTCATGCTTGATTTTTTTACTTCCACATCAGCCAATCTTCTTTGTGTCTCTCCCTTCTTGCGTCAATTTCTGATACGTCTTCCAGAAGCACAGTTAGGAAGATGTGTATTTGATATTATAGCCCATTATAAGGAATGGAGAAATGGAGAAAGAATGTATGAAGTACCTAACAAGCCATCTACAATTTACACTGAGTGTCTACTTAATGAAGCATCAAGTATGTTCTTGACATAAACCTTGTGCAATTGAGCTTACCAGTCCTTGCTGACATGGATACACTGACGAAGTTAATACTGGCACACAGACAGCTATTAAGGTGTGGTGACCATGCAACTTTTGCTCTGGGCTTAAAAACAGTAAATATCGATTGCTTTCTCAGAACTTGGAGCAAACTGCTTGCAAGGTTAGACGAAGAAAAAGAAGTAAAGGGTGATAATCAGTTATAATTCATGTCTGACGAGGCTGTGATTTATTGCTGAGAAGAGAAGTCCACACTTCTTGGACTAAAAAGCAGAGATATTTATTTCAGCAGTTACACATGCCAACACTCCAAATGAGCTGCTTGCTGTGATCCGTTTCTGCTTACAATTAGTATGTTAGAAAATGGGTCCATTGGCTTTAGTCCTTTTTGTGCCTTTCTTAAAATCTGTTTGGCTTTAATTATGTTTAATTTATCACCACATCTCTCAATATTAAATTTGGAATAATCACTTGGGATATTTATTCAGATAAGAAATATAGCCACAGTTGACCATTAGAGGGCTCTTAACCCAAAGGCCAAATGCACACTGTCAGTGCAATTTGCAAAACTGCCAAAGCGTCTGCTCAGCATCATTACCAGTATGACCAGATGTGAGCTGACAAACTTTGGGGCCAAGTTCTGACAGTTATGTCAAATTTGTTTTCCCTCGCCTTTGGCATAGAAAATTAGAAACTCTACACTAAAGTTCAAACCCAAATGCTGGCTCAAGTTTGTATCATAAGATAACTGTGATGCAAACATTTTTTAACCTGCAGTGCACCAATAGGGGCCTAATTAGAATAAATTGTCGATCATATTCAATGTTGAAAGCAGCTACTCTGACTCCCACAAAAAGCAGCGAACTCTTCAGCAGTGGAGAACTGAGATTTTCTCCAGTCGGGTTTCACAAAAGTGATATTTTTGTTTTAGAGTCACACAGTGCAAATATGTGCCTCCCAAAATATCCTGCTGAGGTCACATGTTGTCAGGTTTTAAGCTGAAACCAAATTTCTGTGAGCATTAAAATCAACGTCTCCATGCTTTTCATGTGCGCTGATGTGCATCTCCAGTCATGAAGGTGAAAGACAATGACTCTCGCTACATATTATACAGATTTCTGCTGATGTTTTTATGGTGCTCAAGTTGTGCAGGCACTACATACGATATGAGCACCGTGGCAGAAAACAGTATAATGTATTTGCATATAAATGTAAAAAAAGCACAGGTAAACTTTCATAAAGAACCACAGTCAAGCCAGCAATCTAATGAGAACAAAGATTAGTCTTTCTACTCTAAATTGTGCAGGTTTCTAAACATTTGTCTACATCTTAAGCCTCCCCTGCTTCTCATTTACTGTTGGTCTATTTCCAAGGTACATTATAGCCACAATAATTCACAACTATTTTTCTCATAAATGCAACTGTTTTGGTAGTTTCTGCATATTATTTGTGCTGTAAATTAGACTGCAGATACAGTACATTAGCTTCTAAACCGGCTTTAACGTCTTGGTCAGTGGATTAGCTCAAAGTTTACACTGAAAAAATGAAAGAATATAGTCTACTAATTTTTTTCTCTACACATTATCCATGAAAAAATAGGACATAAATACATAACAGTTTAGTTAACAGCCCCATTCATCAACAGTTACGTATGTATAAGATAGAGATTAAGAGGCAACAGCATTTCAGTAGAAATATATAAGACTGTAAGGTTTATCCAAAGCCAAATGATCAAAAGAAAAACACATCCCTTTCTTATGTGACAAGCAACAGCTCTTGATTTACCTCTCCACCGTTGTGGACCCTTTTTTTTTTAACTGCATTGTGTTGTCATGTTTGACCTGCCAACTTACTTTGTCCTGCCTCTATTTCAGGCTTTGCTTGCAAACTCGTAACTCTAAAAATTGCCTTCTACTCATTTAGTTGATTAACATTAGCATATGTAGGCTCCATAGTTTAAGACAATGAGAGTGTCAGTAGAAAGACATCACCTAATAAACCCTAAACCAATCAAAATTTTAATCCTGTGCCCTTCCCAATTAAGTTTCACCACTGATCCTTTCTCTGGCTTCCCAAAAGCTTATCCCTCACCTCCAAATCTCTCTTGGCTCTAGAGAATAGTACATTTCTGTTTCTCCATCCCATCATCTGATTTCATTAAGCCTTCATGTACATCATAACCTGGCTCTGATTTTGTATGAATGTTATGTATCTATATTAACTTGCACATTACACCCATAAAAGCTCAGATAAATGGTTTGGTACTATCAGAACGTATTACAAACACAAGGATTATTTGATATTAAGAGAAAGGTTTAAAAACGCAGCTCAGCTATATAGTCGCTGTACTTAGAATAATCGAAATGGCATTGCTTCATTATAACAGGAAGTGTGCCTTAGAAATAGCAGTGGATATGAAATGTTTTGGACTATATTTAGGCAGTTTCATGTGTTTGTCTGCGTCTGTATACAGTACCTACAGAACCTTGACTAAAAAATGCAGTAAAAGAGCCCATATTATGCTCATTTACAGGTTAATTATTTTATCCTAGGATTATTCCAGGTTACATTTTTATCCTTCAATGTTTATAAAAACATCTTTCCTAGACTGCACATTCCTGCTGCATCTCTTGGCACCTTCTACATGAAACGTTCCGTTTTAATTTGTGCTTCTTTAAAGCGCTTACTTTTCAGGCTCCTTATCTGAGAAAAAAAAGCAATAGAATCATGTTTCTTTGCAGTTTTTCCTTGGGGCAATGATAATACGGATCATATGCCTGAGATGCCGCCTAATAAAAAAAGTATTAACATTTGAAAAAAACAATTAAGTAACATACAGTATGCTCACTTTAAGCACTGCACGCCAAAACTGAGTGGTAGAGATGGCTTATGTAGGTTTACTTCCACAAATGTTGAATGATTTGCAGTTTAGTTACTAAAAAAATGTGTTCTACTAAACGGTAGAGCAAGACATTAAAGAATGAAAGCCCCATCCGCGCTCATGGTCAGCTGATTTGTCACAAATGGCAAATTAGAAAATGTCTGTTCTTTCTGAGTTTGAGAGCTGCCAGACTAGGTACTTGGCAGACTCTATGCAAATACCGTATTTTAAATTGCAGTGTGTATACACTACATAACAGACGTTAAAGCCTTTGCTGTCAATGACACAATTCAAAGCAATTCATGTGAACTTTGGCCTTGGTAACTTTGCAGTGACCAAACACATCAATGGAAAGAAAAAACACACCAAAAAAAACATGGCGTGACCTCTTACAAACAGTACAGAGCATCTCCACGTGTTTTGTGTTGACTTCAACAATTTCTTTCTTTCTTTCTTCTGCACGACTCTCCTCTGCACTCCTCCTTTGTCAGAACAAATTACTGCCCCACCATTGGGGGTTTGGCATGTCCCAAAACTACCAAATGGGTACAGACAGGGGGATTTTTTTATTCGCCCAAGTTTCTAGTTTCCTTGGAGTTGAGCAGGGAAGAATATTACCTTTAAGGCTATGGTTTTCTTTTGACATTATGTGTGCAAATCATTATATGCTCTCTTAAGAAGCAAAAGGAACATAATTTAGTTCAAACCAGGTCATTGCGGGTGGGAGGGTTATGTGTGGTAGCTGTGGCAATGGGACAGGATCATTGCTGAAGAATGCCCTGCAGCTGCCAGCAGTGAACCAACCAGAATCAGTTTTATACACTGACTTGAAATGTGTTTTATGGTGAGAAGTGTTCTTGTAATGGGAAAAAAAGACATCCATAACTCATTGAGGGACAGAAAGGCTGACTGAGAGCTTTTTGTCAAAGGGTGATGCATTCACCCCAACACTCCCACATCCTGTCTTATGGAATTGCATGAACAGTCAGATTTGTCATTAGATGTGGCAGTTATGTTCACACTTGGTAGGTCTTGCTGCAGTAATACTTGATTTTACTGTGACAACATTATGATATTTCAAGGCCAGTGCTCCAGTTGAAATAATAAAAAAAAAGACACTCTGGAATAGGTAACGGCTCAGACGGCAAAGAATGCAAATTCAGTCTTGCCTATCAAGACTATTAAGGTCTATTTGATTGTTTTTTAATGCATTCACTCCAGACTTTTTTCTCTCCATTTACAGTAAATGAACAAAGGGACTTCTGGTCTTTATGCACCCCTCACCCCCACCCCTCCACTGTCTGATCACTTCATCCTCCACCCAAACCCATGCTGACTCCTCTGCACTTTCCCCTCCCCACATCACGCTTATGTTCTTCCCTCCCCCTCTCCAGCGTGTCCCCTAGTTTTCTGGTAGCTGTGTCTCTTTGATAATCCAAGACTCTTTGAAGACTCCAATTCCACGCTGCTTGCCTTGGAGCTATTGCACCTACAAAAACAACTGTGTGAGTGTGCGTGTGGGTGTGGGTGTAAAAAGAGAAAGAGCAGTAGATAGGGTGAGAATGGAGGACATAATGGGATATGGGAAATAAAAACAGTTCCATATGCATTTCCCTTTGCAACTGCTTCAGTCTTTATGGTTTTATGCTTGCTGCATACACTGAGAGGTGCACTTCTTCATTGTCATATTTGTTGGTGCAGCTCATTTTTTTTCTGGGCCTTCAAAGCGGCAGCTCATTGATTCCTGCATACACGCCAAAATGCCAGAGCCAGGATGTACGAACGAACATTGTAACTAAATGGAAATTTTGCTACACTGGGGAGGGGGGGCTATCAAAGACGCACAGTTTTTAGCTAATATGTGTATATTATGTATAGGTTCACTGGACACCACTGTTCAACTTGGTTCAACTATCGCACAAAAATTTGGATTTAATTTCAACAATGTTTTTTTTTCCCTTCCTGCTTCTTTAAGATGTCACTGAGAATTAATTGTAGAGTATTAGTTGGCTAAACTTGAAATGCCACCATGACTAAAATTAATCTCCACAAAACATTTTTCTTCTATCCTTTTCTCCTCCACTTTGTATCACTGTCTCCCCCTCTTACCTTTCGCAAAGTGTGGCTGCTCTTTGTGACTGTCTCCATTTCTCCATTGTCTCAGTCTCAATCTGTAGTGCCTGTTCTTCCATCTTAGTCTCCAGCCCTCCCTTTTTGTCTCTGTCATTCGGCCTCTCTTTGGCAGAGGAGCTTGCCATTGGGATTTAGAAGAAATTGAATTGAATTATGAAGGAATTTCTCTGCAGCACGATTGGCATCATTTCCTCCACACAATGGAACATCATTCTCATATCTCAGTGTGAGGGAATGAAAACAGGCCGTGCACCATTCTTTCTCTCATCCTTTTAAATTGAATTTTTCATATCACAGGGGCACTGAGACATCAGCCGTTTCCTTTAACATGGGCAAAAAACCCATTTCATAATATCAGAGACACATAACCGTGATTCAGTAGGCAAAATATGGCTTCCAGCATCAGTACACAAACGGTATACCCCAACTTAGTATTGATAAACAGGGCCACATGGGTTAGCTGCAGCTTGAAAAGTTGTGGCTATTGCAGGAGAGTCTATCATTGCCATTTGTCATCATAACTGGTTAAAACCATTGATTTCTCTCCACCAGTCCCTGTGTGAAATACACCCTACCACCTGAAGCCCACTATTTTCTTAGTTTGGTGTCATTAGAGGAAAATAGACTCTTCTGTTTTTGTGTCTGCAGAAGCTGTGTTTTCTGCTTACAAATTGCATCCAAGACACCACAATGTAGCAATGGTAATGTTTAGCTTTGTTTTGATCTTTTTCAAAGTTATAAAAATCACGCTTTTGTTGTGGTTCGCTCCGCGTTGTAAAATTCATAATGTTCAGCATGTTTCACTGGCCACAGTGACTTAGCTCAAGCAACACCTTTGTGTAATAAAAGATTAAACGGAAAACTTTGGCAACACTTTAACTGTGTCAAATACATTACTCCTTGCACATGGAAAACAAGGGATTCTTCTCGGAAATTCTGAGGTTAATGCCTCCAAAACCAGATGCTGTCTCAACCTTTAAATCTCAGGTTAGATTGAATAATAAAGAATGATATGGTTAAAAGGGTTTACAATGGTTACAGAGGGTTTGTTACCAATGTTCTTCAGTAATACTGGTGATTTGTTAAAGTGAGGTGTACCCAGCTGCCAGTACACAACAGGGAAGGATCTTGACCTAAAATGTGCAATAGGTGCAATTAACCATCATCTTGCAGTGCAGTAACATCTAGTGAAAATGCACACAATTACGTCACCAGCTTAATAACCAAATATTCAGTCGTAGATCAGACAAAAAATGACTAACTTGGCAAACTTGGAAGAACAGCACAGAGATTAAAACACCACATCTCTCTCCTATGAGTCTTCTGGGACTCTGCATAGAAGATGGAAGAACTTTTCCATCTGCATAAGTTTCAGCAGGCCTGTACACTGGCAATCAGTGCGGCTTGGCTGGATGACAGGGCACCTGATGGCAGAGTGGTCTCCAGTAAATCCAGGGCAATTTGAATAGAGAGAGAACTCAGTGTATTGCGAGAGAACAGCAGTAGTGGGGGCCTGCTGTCCCAACAGGGATCAGTAGTGCAAATCAGCAGTTGTAATAGAGACGCTGCAGAGTCATCGAGATGCTGTCCTTGTTGTTCAGGAACAACTTTTTGCAACAGAAACTTCTTCTTATTTCTTCAAGCAGCAGGAAAATACATACTTGTTTTTTAATATAAAATTTTACAAAGTTAAAGATTTAAATCCAGTCGTTTGTACAGACTGTGCAGACTGTTATGTGCAAGGGATTAGATATAAATATAACTGTTAGGCATAAGCGCATTCATAAACTGCAGGTGCATTTTTCCAATAAAGACACAAAGAAGCAAGTCAAAGGTTGGGTGAATAATGAAGATGTATCTTCTCACACCAAAGCAATATCTCGTCCCAGTGCAGGAGTCCTCCATCACACCAGACAACATTAGTGATACAGGTGGTGATATACTGTACGTTTTCCTGCAGCTGTTGCCACTCACTAACAGGGCTTACAGCTTTGCGGATGTCACATCACTGTCATGTGTCAAATACAGAGTAATGCAAAAGAAAGTTTAAGTTCTGTATTTAAATCACACAGCACTACCCCTCACCCACCCACACAAACATGCACACGCCCCACCCCCACCATTCCTCATGCGTTTGGTGTAAATCTCAGAGTGCAGAAAATGTAATATGGACCAGCAGTCTCACATAACCTGAAATACACTTTCAAGTTTATGGCAACAAGCTTCTCTCCTCTTAATCCCAAGATCCTGCCTTACCTTCAATACGTAGGTCTTTATTTACAATAGTACATTTTATTAGAATTTAATAGAATTTTCTAGTCCTCAGTCTAATTCAGTCTTTAACAATTGAAATAACAAGTCTTCATTTCAAGCTGAATTATTAAATCATTATGTTTTATTCCATTTGTTCAATATCTGATACACTTTATCTGATAAATTAAACTTTTGTTTTTTTTTCAGAAAAAAGCTGTTAAGTCTCTGTAATTCACCAGAACACTTCTATACTGTGTGCATTAACTATGAAACATGTCAGCTTCAGCACATCAGTGAAAGACAGAGAGAAGGTGCTCATGAATCCATGCTTTCATTTATTTCAGGTGTTCTGTAAATAAACAATGAGCATTTTTTTATTTTTTTTATTTAACCTTTATTTAACCAGGAAAACCTCACTGAGATAAAAAAAAAATCTCTTTTTCAAGAGTGTCCTGGCCAAGACGGGCAGCAGCACATTAAACAGTTTCAGACAAACACAGGCAATCATAAAAAGAAAATCAGTCAAAATCTGCAGCCAGATGCGTCCGCCTCCAAGTCTCTCAACATCCTCTTAAAAGAGTCCAGTGAAACCAGATCGTTAAGTTTCAGATCTTTTTGAAGCTCATTCCAAGTAAATGGAGCCGCAAACCTGAATGCCTTTTTTCCCAGTTCAGTTCTGACTTTAGGAACAGACAGTAAAAAAAGATCCTAAGAACGAAGATTATATTATGATAATATAGTGTGTGCTCCTCTGACTGATGTAGGTCAGAAGGTAGGATGGGAGCAGACCTAGAATAGACTTATAAATTAGAATACGCCAGTGATTGAGTCTACGAGCAGACAAAGAAGACCATCCAACATGAGCATACGGCAAACAATGATGTGTAGGAGATTTAAAATTGGTGATGAACCTCCGAGCTCCGTGATAGACAATATCCAGGGACTGTAAGCTTTGAGAGGAGGTGTGCATATACAAGACATCTCCGTAGTCCAGCACAGACATGAATGTAAGAGGAATCAGTCTTTTTCTAGATTCAAAAGGGAGACATGATTTTATTCGAAAGAAAAAACCTAGTTTCAGTTGTTTTTTGTTTTTTTTAACAAGCTGCTGAATCTGAGCAGTTAAATAAAAGGGAATTTTCAATTACAATGCCCATCAAATGCAAAATAAAAAATTGCATTTGATATATTGTGATTGATGTTATTGATGTAAAGTTTGAACAAAAGTGGCCCCAAGACTGACCCTTGTGGCTCTCCTTTTGTAAAAGTGAGTGAGGTGGAAGTGCAGTCGTCTACCTGCACTCACTGAGTTCTGTCCGTCAGGTCATTTTCAAATATAAATATATATATATATTATTTTATATAATCTATCTTCAAGGATGGAGTGGTTCACAGTATGAAAAGCTTTAGACAGATCGATAAAAAGGGCTGTGCAGTGCTATTTGTTGCCAACAAAAGCTATAAAAGCATGTTCAACTTACATAACATTCTCATTTCATTTTTTTTTTATTTATATAGCGCCAAATACAACAAATGTCATCTCAAGGCACTTAGATAGTAAGTCCAATTCAAGCCAATTGGAATTCAATTAATTAATAATAATCATAATTCATAAAATAATCCAATTCGTTCATATAGGGCCAATTCAAAAACAATTTCCTAGCTAAGAAAACCAACAGATTGCACTGAAAACTTTTTGTTTTTCGGTCCAATCTCCCGGCCTGAGCGTGCCTGAGGCGACTGTGGAGAGAAACGACTCCCTTTTAACAGGAAGAAACCTCTGGCAGAACCAGACTCAGGAAGGGTGGCCATCCGCCTCGACCAGCTGGGGTTTGAGAAGACAGAAAGGGGGGGAGGGGGCTGCCGCGGCGGCGGCACTGTAACACCATTCAAAGGATATCTGTTGGAACAGGGAAACACGAGTTAATGACCATAATAATATCACATATACATAAAGAGAGTGAAGTAAGGAAAGGTGTGTCAGATGAGGCCCCCCAGCAGTCTAGGCCTATAGCAGCTTAACTATGGGATGTTTCAGGATCACCTGAGCCATCCCTAACTATAAGCTTTATCAAAAAGGAAAGTTTTAAGCCTGGTCTTAAAAGTGGAAAGGGTGTCTGCTTCCCGGACATTTACTAGCAGCTTATTCCACAAGAGAGGGGCCTGATAACTGAAGGCTCTGCCTCCCATTCTACTTTTAGAAACTCTGGGAACCTCAAGTAAACCTGCAGTTTGGGAACGAAGTGCTCTGTTAGGAAAATATCTTACAATGAGATCTTTAAGATATGATGGAGCTCGGTCATTAAGAGCTTTATGTGTAAGGAGAAGAATCTTAAATTCTATTCTGAATTTAACAGGGAGCCAATGAAGAGAAGCTAAAACTGGAGAAATATGATCTCTCCTGTTAGTTCTCGTCAAAACTCTGGCTGCAGCATTTTGGATCAACTGAAGGCTTTTCAGAGAATATGTGGGACAGCCCAATAATAAAGAATTACAGTAGTCCAATCTTGAAGTAACAAATGCATGAATTAGTTTTTCTGCATCACTCTGAGACAAGATGTTCCTGATTTTAACAATATTACGAAGGTGAAAGAAGGCAGTCCTAGAAACCTGTTTTATATGCGAGTCAAATGATAAGTTCTGGTCAAAAATAACTCAAAGGTTCCTCACTGTAGAACTAGAAGCCAAGGAAATACCATCTAGAGTAACTATATAGCTAGACAATTTCTCCCTGAAACGCTCAGGTCCAAAGATAACGACTTCAGTTTTGTCTGAATTTAGCAGCAGACAGTTCTGAGTCATCCAGGTCTTTATGTCTTTAAGACATGCTTGTAGTCTGACCAACCTATTGGGTTCATCTGGTTTTATAGATAAGTACAGCTGAGTATCATCAGCATAGCAATGGAAATTTATGCCATGCTGTCTAATAATGTTACCTAATGGAAGCATGTATAAAGTAAAAAGAATCGGTCCAAGCACAGAACCCTGGGGAACTCCATGACTTACTCTGGTGTGTGAGGAAGATTCTTCATTTACAAGAACAAACTGAAATCTATCAGATAAATATGATTTAAACCAGCCTAATGCAGTTCCTTTAATCCCAATAACATGTTCAAGTCTGTGTAATAAGATACTGTGATCGACCGTATCAAATGCAGCACTGAGATCCAACAGGACGAGCACAGACACAAGTCCGCTATCAGAGGCTAAGAGGAGATCATTGGTAACTTTCAGCAGTGCAGTTTCTGTGCTATGATGCACTCTGAATCCTGACTGAAACTCTTCAAACAGATTATTTCTGTGTAAATGATCACAAAGCTGAGCTGCAACTATTTTTTCAAGAACTTTAGACATAAAAGGGAGATTGGATATAGGTCTATAATGAGCCAACACTTCTGAATCAAGAGTAGGTGTTTTAAGTAAAGGTTTAATTACAGCAACCTTAAAAGTCTGAGGTACATATCCTGTCAACAAAGACAGATTGATCAAATCCAATATGGAAGTGTCAATTAATGGGAAAACCTCCTTGAACAGTCTGGTTGGGATTGGGTCTAAAACACAAGTTGATGGTTTAGAAGAGACTATTGCTGTTGTTAGTTCAGAGAGATCAACTGGACAGAAGCCGTCTAAATACAAATCAGGTTCTAAAGATACTTCTAAAGCTGCTGTACTTGATGATACATCACTGATAATAGTGGGAAGGACTCCATCAATCTTCTCTCTGATAGAAACAATTTTATTAATAAAGAAGCTCATGAAATCATCACTGCTGAGAGTTAAAGGAATAACTGGCTCAGCAGAGCTCGGACTCTTAGTCAGACTGGCTACAGTGCTGAAAAGAAACCTGGGATTATTCTTATTCTCTTCTATCAATGATGAATAATAAGCAGTTCTAGCTTTACGAAGGGCTTTCTTATACGTTATTAAACTATCTTTCCAGACTAACTGAGACTCTTCTAAATTAGAGGAACGCCACTGTCTCTCCAGCTTTCTTGCAGTCTGCTTTAAAGCACGCAGCTGTGAATTTTACCAAGGAGCCAACCTCTTCTGACTGATTACCTTCCTTTTCAGAGGGGCAACATTGTCCAGCGCTGTACGCATTGAAACTATAGTGCTGTCAACAAGAGAGTCAAGTGCTGCTGGAGTAAAGTTTAGGTAGTCGTCCTCTGTCATATCTGCACATGGCAGTGAAGAAAAGGATGATGGAATTAATTCTTTAAATCTGGTTACAGCATCCTCTGATAGACACCTTCTATACGTAAATTTCTTCTCAGAAACTGTATAGTCAAGTAATGTAAACTCAAAGGTTATCAGAAAATGGTCAGATAAGACAGGGTTATGAGGGAACACTGTTAACTGTTCACTCTCAATGCCATAAGTCAGCACAAGATCAAGGGTGTGACCAAGGCAGTGAGTCGGTCTGTGTACACTCTGAGAAAATCCTATAGAGTCCAAAATAGAATTAAAGTTCATATTCAGGCTGTCATTTTCAACATCTACATGAATATTAAAGTCACCCACTACAATGACTTTATCTGTACTCAGCACTAACTGGGATAAAAACTCTGAGAATTCAGACAGAAACTCAGAATAAGGGCCAGGTGGACGATACACAACAACAAACACAAGAGGTTTCTGGGATTTCCACTTTGCGTGGGAAAAACTGAGAATCAGATATTCAAAAGAGCTCAAACTAATCTTGGGTCTGGGACTGATGAGTAACCCTGATCTGAAAATAGCTGCCACTCCTCCTCCTCTGCCTGTGGTTCGAGGAACGTGAACATTTAAACAGTCAGAGGGAGTTGCTTCATTAATGCTAACATGATCCTCCTGCTGCAGCCAGGTTTCTGTAAGACAAAATATATCAATATGATGATCACAAATCAACTCATTCACTAACAGAGACTTCGAAAGGAGAGATCTGATATTCAGCAAACCACATTTAATAGTTTGATGTTTTTGTTCAGTTAAAGTTTTTGTTTTAATAATTTCTTTTTGCACAAGAGGATTTGCTCCTTTTGTGTTAATCGATTGGGTGGGTAGCAGCAGGTGGGAAGCTGCAGAGAAGTGTGTAAGACTACAACTCTGCATCCTGGTCTGAGCCCTGGGTTGTCATGTTTTAGGGTGGCAAATAAATTCATCCGTATTTCTAGAAATGAGAGCTGCTCCTTCCAAAGTGGGATGGATGCCGTCTCTCCTCATCAGACCAGGTTTTCTCCAGAAAGATTGCCAATTATCTATGTAGCCCATTTGAAGTCTATAATTTAGCTTTTCTACTTTTTCGCTTTGACTAGTCTAGTCAAACAAAGACTAGACTAGAATAAAGCCAATGTTTCAGAATTGCCTGCAAAATTAGACAAAACTAACATTTTAAGTAACAAAGCAGATTATCTGAAACCATGGAATGAGACAAACTACTGAATTAAATTTAGTGTGAAAAAAAAAAATCTGTAAAATAAATTCAGGCTCCTTAAGCTCCCCCCATTGCCCTTTATGTGGTTTGCCAACATCTACCTTGCTTGAGCCAAAACAACCATTCAGAGCCAGGAGGGGTGTCTAAATGGCCTTAGTATTGGCCAGATCAGAGATAATGTTTACAAAATCTTGTGCATAACAGGCAGCTTCCTCCACAGGCAGTTTTGGAGAGAGAGATGGAGAGGGAGGGATCTGCGAGTAATATTTGTCCAAAGTCCCCCTGCTTACCAAGGTTTTCAAGTTTGAGAAGCAGGACCTTAAAGACTTGTATTGTGAAATAGATGGAGGTTAAAGTGCTGTGATCATGAATATACTTTTATATCCGTATACACAAATGAGTCTATTGTCTTGTATCTTAAGTTGAAACTGTGTCTTGGTAGGATTTTTTGGGTGGCAACATAAAGGTCAAGTAAAATATTATTATACTGGAGTGGAATAACACTAATGTGTCCCAGTATGAAGTTTAAACTAACAAAATGTTTCCTAGTTTACTTTTGACTTATCATGAATATAGTAATGAAATGAAGGAATAACAACATTGTAATATGTAATAATAAATTACTCTGTGTCAGTGAATTACACATTACATGTCAGGCAGTCTTACAGAAAGAAAGAGCTCTAGGTAGGCGGTGAATGGTTACGGTTTATCAACAGCAAAGCAAATTTGTCTTGTTCCTCTTGTAAAGACAGAATCCTGCTGCATCTTCTCCATCTGCTGTAGGATTGCATTATTATAAATGAGGCCATTTTAGCCCAATCTAAATGGGGTTATGAATTCAGATGCCATAATTAATGCCCCTTCTTCCATTCTCAGCCCCATAGCTTCTTACTCATATAACAATGCCCAAACAATCCCATTCTCCCGCCTCCAGTCTCCCATAATCTAATCCTTCTTCTTGTCCCCTTCAGCCAAAGCATCTTCCTTGTCTGCCTGACCAGCTCCCCTCTCCTGTTTAGCCCCCCCCCCCCCCCCCTTCCATCCCTCTGTCTTGCTGCAGCCCCCCTAGGCCTGGCGAAGGATTCTTGCTCTGACTGAAAGGGGAATCTATTTCCCCATCTCTGCAGCCTTTGCTAGTTATCATATCATGCTGACTCTCTGGGGTGATGCCTTGAGGAGAAGTTTAAGCAGGAATCCATATTTGGACAACTAAATGCCCTCCTTGCATTTACCGAGAAGTGGAGCCTTAAAGACAACCAATTATTTTAAGAATGCACCATTGGAATATGTAAATTGTCCAGTCAAGTTGCTTGGATCAACTGCAGATTTTCAAAAAATATCACAGAAGAGACAGTAAAGAAACTTTTTTTATATTTTGTGGTGGAGGAGTTCTGTTTTGAGAACTTTTGTTTTGTGAGGTCTATTTTCACTTTGTATTGTATTATTCCTGATATAACGTAGATTGATCAATGTAATTTGTGTTCTTCTTAAATGTAATAAAGAGTGCATTTTTCAGTATGATGCATGGCTAATAAGCATATATCTACAGTTAAATATGTTCCATATGAATATATGCCAAGCAAAGAGTGTGGTTAATGTAAAGAATATAAACCATATTACCATTTTTCTTCATTTGTGTTCCCAGAATGCAAATAACTCTTTGAAAAAAAGGCATGAAATTCAGTTTCCTTATGTGTAAAATAATATTGTTGGTTGTAAATGTAGCTTTAGTTCTATTTCATGTTGTTGGTATCTGAGAAGTCCAAGACAGTTTATTTTTTTCTTTACTATGTAGTATTTATTGATTTAGCAATGTGGCAGTACTATTGGGGGAAAAAAAAGAAATCCAGTCAAAACAAAACATTAGTCACTCTACAACTCTAATAATCATTATTTGGGTTAAAGTCCAAGAGATGCATTAGTGCGCCGTTAGAAATATGATGGGTCGAGATGATGGGGAGATGAACAGCTTTCTGGAAATGTTGTAAAGCCCACTGATGGTATTACGGTGTTGATGGCTCTTACCTAAGCCCTAAAAGCATTTCTTTTCTTTTCTGTTTGCTTGAAAAGTGGTTGAATGGTAGAAAGCCCTGGCCAGTTATATTGATCTGGGCTGACTAGTACAGCAGAGGCAAGCCTGTTCTGCTGTATCAGTGCTTTCTTGACTTTTACGAGAGGAGCTCGTGTGTGGGGGTGGGGTGAAGAGTGAGACTGCACGTTCACTGTAAGGAGTCATCTTTCTGTTGTGGATCGGTGGTAAGTAGCCATTAGTAAACTGATCTTTGGATAAGGAAATTTAATGGTCTCCTAACTGTATTTACAAGCCATTCAATTTGATAAAAGGTGTGATCTCCAATGATTCATTACATGCTGATCTGCTCGACTTCTAGCAATCAAATTTAGGAATCCATCAGTATTTTCATTCATTAATTTACTTTTTTATTCTTTGATCAAGTCCCTTCTGCATAGAATAGCTAAACTGTATGTAATAACATTATGATGCTTGCAAAAGCATGCTTGTCCTAAACTATCCTCTCAAAGTTCTTTTTAGTTAGTCTTATCTATATCTTCTTGGGAATCTGTTAGTGTGAAATTGCAAAAATATTGTCTTACTTTCGGCTGGGTTGCACATCAGAAGCTTGGAAAAGAGAAATAGAAAGATAGAAAACCGATCACTGAGGTTACTGATTAGTACACCAATCATTGTATTCAGAATTAATTTGACAGTGACAATTCTGTCTGACTAATAATGATAATAACAGCAATAATGATACGATTCACACTCTCACTTTCTTTGACTCCCTGTGATGCTTGTTTTATCAAGTTTGTATCCAACTTCATGCATATGAATAAAGATTGTTTCCATACATGGGAATTTCTTTTTATTGCTGCTATATCCTGCAAATGGTTTCAAATAGCTCATGTAAATAGCTTCTTTGTACATACTCCACCTCCATCTCAACTTTTTAATAAGATGAAATACACCTCACATCAACAACTGCTATTTTATTGTCTTAGAGGCAGACCGCAATATCAACCTGTCTTTCTGGAAACGTTTTGACATTGTAGTGTAAAGTTCAACCTGTCATATAGCATTTGTTATCTGTATATATAGTATTTTATATATATAGTGTATATATAGTATATAAATGCTTTGTAATGCAGTGTGGATTGCAGTAATTTCTGCTGCCTCCAATTTGCACATTCTTATTACTGAAGTCAATAACCCCATTCTCTTCATATATTCATACCTTGTGTAATCTCCAGAATAATAATTGTGCAAAAGACTACTCAATATTCAAAGGTGTTTAATATTTGATACTATTTTCTGACTTTTGAAGAGTGAACTTTAAAGGGTCAGCAGTATTCAGACTGGAGTTTTGAATTGGTGCTTTTTGAGCTCCAGCTTTTACCGTTAGAGAGACATCAAACACAAAGAAAATGTATCTGAAAAATACATTTGGAATTTTGTCTCTTGGTGTTGAAGAAACATGTTCTGTCTCTGTTTTTCAGCATGCCCATCGTCGAGTGACCTTTTCCACCACCAACCCTGTGCAGGACCTGCAGGATGCCTCTCAGCACAGCTACTATGACAGCGGCTTGGAGGAATCGGAGACTCCCAGCAGTAAGTCATCGTCTGGTCCTCGCATCGGACCACTGACCCTGCCTGAGGACCACTATGAGAGAACCACCCCAGATGGGAGCATTGGAGAAACCGAACATCCGGAAAATGGTACAGCGACAATACCCTCCACTCTGTCTTATTTTTATGAATATTCATTTATATGTAAATGTCTCTAACGGGCTTTGTTCTTCGTGTGTGAGTTGTTGTTGGTGATGGAGACATTCGGGGGTGATTCTTTTGTGTAATGTGTGTATTTCAGAGTGGAGACGATGTGGCACCTGTGACGTTCACTTGCTGTGTTTGTTGATGACTGCATGAAATGTTATTGGTCTTTTAGCAGATCTGTTCGGTGTGTGCGTGTGTGTGGTATTGGGGCCAGAGTAAGCAGTGCTTCCTTTCCCCTCATCAGCAGGTCCTCTGTCAGACAAGTGTGCTAATTAAAAAGCCCAACTAATGGAGCATTTGCCCTCTAAATAAATCTGAACCATGACATCTGTGCAGACAACACTGTGTTTGCTGTAAACATTTCCTTGCCTCTAGGTGGACTTAAGTTACACAGCAGCCTAGGTCTGCAGATGTCATAATTTCTTCACACAGTAATCCATCCACAGGCTGATGGTCACAGCAGAGGTCCAAAAACAGATCATAACTGAAACTCTAACTAACATTTTTTGAACACTGTCCTAATTTTGGTGCTTTAAGCTGTATATATAATCCATTACCTGTTTTGTAACATGCAATAAGCAATTCACATGTGCATTTCCAATTATTATGGTATGTCTCACTGCACCGCTTTCTGGACTAGACATTTTTACATATTTGATATTTTACTGCTTACCAAGAACATCTCACTCTTCTCAATATATTTGTAGATCATTAGTTTGTTAGCTTTATCACAACATCATGCAAGGCTTTGCTTTTTTGCAGAAGCTATGGATTTTCAGGATAAGGGTCGCAATCCCATATCGGCAAGGAATCGATTGAGTTGCTTGTCAATGTTAACACTGAGATTGTCACACTGTAGGTGGAATAGATACAAATGTATCCATTGTAAGTGGAACAGTTGTGTACACCATGTGCGCAAAAATATTTCTGGCCTTCGAAAGAAAAAAAAAAAATAGGATCAAAGGCAGAAGTGTATAACTGTCAGGCCAAGACAGCAGATACCAACCCTCCATTATTGGAATAGCATCTTCCATTGTGACGTATCGCCTCTTTACTTGAGAATCATGTTGGGTCTCATTAGTTTTTTTATTCATCTTTATTGGAAATGTTTGTTTGCGTCAAGAAGTGGCACCATGCTTCAAGAGCGGCGCGTGTGCAGGAGAGGATAAGCCTTGCCAATATTGTCTTTTCCCCCAGGCCCTGTAGAGGTCAGAGATTTCTTCATATCCCATTAAATAGATAGATTTAGTCATTTCATATACAGGCTTGTTGGTCACCCAGGAGTCGGTAGCTGACCATTTCCATTTTCTCCATGCACTTAGGATGTGCAATTCATGCCTTTTCCTCTCCTTTGTTTCCGTTGTTGTGGCTGTTTATTGTGTTATTCCCATCTGCAGAACACAGTCTTTTTTTTTCGTGAGACAGGACGTTCTTTGTTGTCAGCAGCAGGAGAGCAAGATTGCGAATGGAGATGGAGCAGTTAAAGAATGAAAAGGTGGCACAAGATGGGGGAAATGTGAGATAGTAAAAGGGAGCGGGGACTAAGAGCCTCTGACAAAGAAGCAAAGCCCACCTTATGAGCATTCAAGACGGGGAGACGCAAAGATGAACTGCTAACCAAAGGTAGACCTAATTAAAATATCATTCTCACTTTAGGGAAATAACAGAAAACCCACAAAGATTAGACAATCAAATGAGACACAGGAATTCCTCTCCAGCTCCACCTGAAAAAGTGACATGAAGTCTTTTTTAAGCATCTGAGTGGCAGAGTGACAGGTTGTACTGGTGCACAGCTTTATTCATTGCAGTAAAGATGACTGACAGGCAAAAAATGGGGAGGTGAGCATGATGTGCCACTCCATTTAAGTTGGATAAAACGCAATATATGAACCCCAGACTGTCAGCATTTGCATCACTGGGCCCTAGAAATATTGACATGGATGTGTGTTTTGTCTCACAAGTGGAATTTTGACACTCGCAAATCTACATTTTTAGAGAATGCCAGTGGCCTATAGTGGAATATGATGTAGTTTGGAATCCACTTTAGTTGATAAAATGATTGCTACTCCAGATAGTGGTTCTGTCTTGGTTTAAATAGTCAGATTTTTGACACACACCAATGACAAATATTTTATTTCTAGATGTGGTTTATTACCTGCATGCGTTATTAGTTATGACTTTATTTGTTATATTAGTTATATCCTTTATTTGTTCTCGTTTGTTGCCGACTGACGTAATATAACCTTGGTTTCTTTAACTGAGTAACTTAAAAAATATGTGTGTGTGTGTGTGTGGTCTGTAACAGTGTCACAGCTTCATTGAAGTAGAAATCAACATTTTTCGTTACGGTCCTTGGCTTAGGAAGTAACTGTAAATTCAAACTACAGTAATAAAATGTTTTGATACGTGCATTCTGCCCAATCTGCAGCAATTAATTTCAGGAGATCTTTTTCTTGTGTGCCTGAGCAGCTGCTCCCTCCTCCCACTTTTCCTAATTCCTATCTCCAGGCCGTCAAGAGTGCACTCCATTTCAGTCTCTCCATGTTTATTTTCCACTCTCACTTTTACGCGTGTAGCGTGCAAAACTGCATGTCCATTGAACGCGCGCCCGTGTGTGTGTACATGCACCCATGCATACATTCACGTGTTTATTTGCAGGAGAGGGTGTTGCATCGCAACCCAAATCTGTAAATCATTTTGATTACAGTGCTATTTTATTTTAATAGACTCTCATCATAATCAGTGAGCTCTGTAATTCACTTTAAATTGATTGCTTCACACCGCATGAAAACCGCTTATCTTATGTGTGTGGTTGCTGTTAAAATGCAGGATTTGTCATGCCTGTGAAATCAGAGTAAGGCCCAGTCTTGACCATCTGTCCATCTACTGTATTTTGGATGTTTCTGGTCAGATGTTGAAAGTAGTGATGTTATTTTACACAATTTGCTGACGACCGATTCAGTTAGAGACATCATCTTGTGTGGGTATGTGAATATGACTTAAAAACACAATGAATTGATGTATCAGGCTGATGAAGGATCAGGCAGCTTTAGCCAACTTTAATCCCAGAATTGACTTGATATGATTTATTACCACTCAGTTTTTTCAATTGCTCTCATCAATTATGTATCAAAAGCCATACATTGATGTCAGTTTTTTTTTCCCGCTTTTCATACATCAATGTTATTAGCCAAATCCGGTGAGTGGATTTTGAGCTTCAGAACACATTTGGAGTCACATAACAAACAACATAAATAGCCGAGTTTAACCTCCTGCTGCTGTAGAACTTTGTGTGTGACTCATCCGGCCCCCATGATGCGCTCCATCTTTATTCCTGTTTTTTTTTTTCAGATTTAACCAGTAATCCCTTCGTGTCCGGTCCAACTTTAACAATAATCACTCTTCCAGGCATCAGTTGTTAGTCTTCTTGGCTGTGATGTGAGGGCTAGCACTGACACAAGTTGATTGAAGACAGGTACTAACATGCGCACACACTCACACACACACAGACTCAATCTAACACAGATGGAGGAATTTTGATGTGGCCGCTTGCCCAGCGTGAGGTTCCTCCCCGTGTCTTCCTCTCTGCGGACCCACTGCCATATGGGCTATTGAGAAGGCTGAGATAAAATGGAATAAATAGCGTTTGCATGATAATGAGGTTTTTAGTAATGCTGTCTGATTTTCCTACCTTACATCTCACATGTGACGCTTGTAGCGTCAGATTTGTCCCTTTCGAACTCCTGTCAGGGGTTTTCCTCTGCTTTTAGTGCCTGCCATTATCAGTATCAGACAGGGTTCAACTGTTTTAGCCATTACTGCATTAGTTTTATGAAGTTTCTCTTAACATCTTGTTTGGATGTTCCGAGCATGAGAAATTTTTTTAACAAATAAATGTTTAAAGGAAGAACTTGTGTAAAGCCTTTAGGTGCCAGTTTGGGTCACTGCCCAATTGTGTGTTGATGCTGGGGTTGGCTTTGCCAGTGTCCCTGCCGCTTTGTACTTATGGTGTGTGGTAGACTATGAAAGCTTGAACCAGCACTGTTACCTAAGCCAGCATTGATGCTGATGCTGCCACCATCCAGAGAAGGGACAGGGCATAGGACTTGCAGTTTTGTGGAGGCTTCTGTGGAAAAAGGTCCTCACAAGTGGTCCCTTTAGGCTAGTTGTCATGAGTCATAAGCCTTTAATCTAGCGCTCATACCAGCGTTATGCTTTGCTCACATTAGCTGCTGCTGTTTTTTTTACCACCCAATTGTTTGCCATTTTATTTCAGAGCAAATAGGTCACTGGAAGAGCCTAACTGGAGCAGAATTAAATTCTCTAACCTGGATAAAGCTTTGACACCATCGGCAGTGGTAAACTATAGCCCTTTTACAAATTACTTCATGGGACAATGCAGCTGAATCCAGTGGCACTGATGATATGTCAACACGTCATCTTTTTGAATGTGTCTCCATTTCCCTTCGCCCAATTTGAAATGGAATATGTGCTTTCGCTTGCATGATCACCAACAATGACACCAAGGCACTCGAGCCAAACTTCGGCCACACACATTACAGTATTTGTCAAATTATGGAAGACAGGCCAGATCTTTGAAAGGGGCATTGTGGCATGCTATCAAATCTCAGACCATTAACTTCAGCAAAGTATGGAATTGGCTTATTGTTTTTCAGAGTCAAATGAATTATCGTGCAGCAGAGATTGCAGCCACATGTGAAATCGAAATGAAACCACAGTAGAAGCCCCATTATCCCAATAAATCCACCCCTCGCATTTAATTTCATAGAGACTTTTACACATAAAAGCGATTTCTCTGCAGTTTCACTGTGTCCAGCTTACTTAAAGACTGATAACATCACTGATAAAAGGATGTTTATGTCTAAACCTGAAATTTATTTTGGAGTTCTTGCAGTTTAAATATATGTGAGTGGTTTGTAATAATTCCATTATTTTTATTATCATTATTCTAAACTTACTGATTAATTTACTTGACCATTTTCATTGTTATTGTCTGCTGAGCTATGATGTCTTTTATAAAACAAGAGGATGAGATTTTGCTTAAATAGTTAAAGCACTTTAAGCGTAACTGATAAAAATAGAGTAAAAGATGTTTAAAACATTTCCTAGTGGCATTCTTTTTTTTTCAAGCATTGCCATTTTAGTTAACTCATGTCCTATCTGACAGAATATAACATGGATGGAAACCCAGATAAGTGTTTAAAATTACAGGCAGAAAGAAAAGTGCATGTATATGATCTCACATTAGGTTCCATAAATAGTGCTTTTTAACACCATGCCACCACTGAAAATGTCCGGTTTTAGCACTAAGCCTGTAAAATGAATGAGTGAGCCAGAATGCCTAAGCCAGTATCCCTAAGCTTTAGATGTGCTCATGTATTACTTTAACAAAAGTGGATGGCTCTCTATACTTCGGCAAAAAATTGGATAGTGTGTTGTCTACTCTTGCCATGCCAGTGAGTCTTGGCAGCAACATGCTGAAGCTGCAGGTTTGGAGCTGGTAATGTGTATATAAATTTGAGCTTGAAAGTACTAGTTCATAAAGACACAGAGTGAAATTTCTCAATCAGCCTGGTACCACTCAGATCCATAGGATATGCCGCTTTTACCTGAGTGTGCACCTGCAGGTCCAGGGGATCTTGAGTCGAAACTTTAAGGATAATTATAGAGGCAGAAATAGAAAGTGGAGGGAGAGCTCTGTTGCTCTCAGTGGTTCTTACCCGGTCTCACCTCAGATGTGATTCGTAGAGCAGGTATAACGTTGTGCATCGGGGAGGCTAGCTGGCTCTGGGCCAGTTCCACTTCAACCTCACTTGGTCTGGCTATACGAGCCAGCGTCAGAGAAAGGCCCTAGGGGTCATCTCTCCATCATAGTGTGAGCTGCTGAACCTCCCTCTAACTAGTGTTCTGCTCCTCAATGATGGATGGCACTTGAGGGACTTGAATTGTACTGTATGGGTCTGACATGCATTTCCTTATTTCCAGTGAATCTCACAGGAATGGAGAAGTTCTGGCTTTAAGGCTTTCTTAAAGATATTACAGAATTCCCAGTAGTTCAAGGACTGAACAAATGCATTGAGGACTAGATTGTGTGAAACTAAAAAGGTCCTCTTAACAACAGATTGGAAAGTGGCAGCACATTTTTTCTTTCCATTTGTAAAATAATCAATGGTTAATTTTCAGTTTTGTGTCAACATGGTATATCATTCAGTCAATAGTCTGCATTCCTTAAGCTGAATAAAATTGACTAGAATTAGTCTTGCTTTCTTTCATGGCCAAGCATATCACAATGTTATGCATTTTAGGTGACATAACTGACATTTTACTGGCCTATTGCACTGAATCAAAAGCATTTTTGACTGGGGCTTAACAGAGATTTTGATCAATGCCACATCGCAGTGATTACTTCTCCAATTCTAAAAATCTCTGGCATTTTTTAATAGCTTTAAAGCTTACACTGTGTGATTTATCCCCAAAGAATCCTTGTTCTCAAGCCAAAAAGTGAATAATTGTGACAGAATATTGCATGACGATGTTAGCATGGTTACTCCATGTATTTCTGTGGGATCTTTGGTCTAATTAGACAGCACTTGTTAGTCTAGACTGATTCCTACCAAATCCATTCTGCAGATATTTGGATGGTCATGCAATTTATTCCAAACTATCAATTATAGTTTATCAGATCGTAAGATAGATAGTTTTTTCTTTCTTTTTCCTTTTGGGTAGCTCCCTTTCAGATGGTTATGCCATGTGCAAGGCCCCAAAACTTGTCACTTATCTGGATGAGCTGTCTACTGAAACAGTGTCTAGCCTGGAGATGGGGTACCCATCAAACATTTTGCCGCCACAGGCACTGAAAAACAGATGGCATGAGGAGACACTTGAATGCAAAAAAAAAAAAACGAATAAACAACACCAATGTTCAGTCTCATTGTGCATTTGTTTCCGGCTGTGTTGTTGCTTTGTCTTCCTTTACTTTGATTGCCATGTTAGAGCTCACAACTACCCATATTCACATGGCAGAGCAAAACATGATGAATAAGGCCAAAATTGTTCAAACATAGCATTTACTACTTTACTGCGTTTTAGCCAAGCAGGGAGCAAAAGCTAGAAACAGAGGAACTGTTGTGCACTTGACCCAATTTGTACATAAGTGCATTAAATTTTGATATCATCATCTTATATTGTAGTTTTTATTCTGTCAGTGTATGGTATTTTTGATAAAAAATTTATATCACCGACTTAATTTTCCTGCGATACATAGGACAGCATTAAAGTGCAGGTATGGTCTTCACTGGCCAGATGTTAACAATAAGTGTCCCTTAGTGATCCTTCCTCTGCCCAAAGGTTTTTTTTTTTCCATATCTGAGCACATATTAAATTAATGGTGTTATTGTACTAAATCATTGTCTGTTCTGGGATTTGAACATCAAAGAACATGAATGTTAGCAATTCTGCACCAAATACCCGCAGCTGAATGCAACAGATCAGTAAGGAAGACCAGAGGAGGGAGGAAACACGCTGGCCTCAAAAGCCGACTTGATGACCCCCCACTGCCTTCTGTGTTTTGCGGTTCTGTTTGAATTCACATTTAAAGATTGAAATTTACAGTTTCCTTTAAAAATGATAAATTCGAGGATGTTCTTGATCCCAAGTGCTATTTCCCCTTCCCCTAATCAAAGGTTTGACAGAAAAGGTATTGCCTGGCAGAGGGCATAGTGAGCAGAGCGCCATGGCGATATTGCTGCTCTTCTTTTCCTGTTGCCTCTCTGCAACACAAAAGGCAATTTTCATATTCCATCACGTTATAAATTTGAATTGTCCTGCTCCAAACACATAACTGTATTGTGCAGAGCATTGTGTGAATAGAGCTTTCCATCTGACTGCGTTAGCATGCTGAGTTTCCCAGGGAATTGTCAGTCATGCAGCAAGTCTCTATCTGCAGTAAATGGTCAAATAAAGATTCACCTCTCCACGGTGGTTATTTAGCCATTGCATGGGCTGCTTACATGACTCAAAATATCAGATTTTGGGAAATTATGTTGATATTTGTCCATATTGGGCATGGAAATGATCTATCTCCCTTGGTAGCATTATCGTAATATCTGCTGTGTCTATTCATTTAAAATGTTATCTTTGTGTATCAGTTGTGCTGATGCATGCATTTCACCTGCAATATATCCAGACCACACAGTTCTCTGATATAAATCTGAGCCTGACCACTCGGTTTCTGGTTGAGGGATGTGATATATGACCAAATGATAAAAGCTGTCATGGAACAACCACAGCCATGGGCAAGGTTGTGTAGCCCACAAGACTTGTGTTGCTACAGAACAGAACAACTCTTTGAAACTGTGTCTACCATTTCTATGTTCAGTTTAGAGTCCTGCACAGGTTTAGGATAATTAGAAGCTAATGTGGGCTCACCCAATGTTTCACACAGCAGACTCTGGTGATCAAAGGAAGAATTAGCAACAAGATAAAGTCTCGATCGAAAGGGGAGGAAGAACAACAAACGGATGATGGAAGACATCCCTTTACCATGTCAATAAGACAGTCAGATATAAGCATGAAAGGCATGCATACGAATATACTCTTTGGAGAGGAAATTAGAAATTAGATTATTCTTTGATAAGAAGAGATAAAGTTCATGTATAGAGTTTTTTTATTTTTTAAGATTTTTTTAAGATCTTTTTAAGATTTAAGATTTTTCGTAAGTGATTCAAATAAAAATTGCCAGGGTCATACTGTGGTGTGATAGAACCATTGATATTTCTTCAATATTCTAGGTACATTTCTTGATAAAAGCTCAAATCTGAAAATACCTCGAGGAAAATTCACTTCAAGGAAATAAACACCTCATCCTTTTCTTTAAGCTCTCCTAGTTAAACAAATTGTACCTGCTGGCATGAGGGCATCGAGAGCTGGCAGTTTAAAAGGGCCACAAAAAGGGCCTAAAGCATTCAGAAAGCTTCAAAAGCAAGGGCATAGAAAAAGACATTCAGCATTCAGACAAGAGGAAGAAGGAACATTTGGGTCTAGACATGAATACAGAAGTGTGTATTAAAATAAGTATTACACAATAACACGGAGAATCAGTAGGTGATGATTGAAAATGACTGAAATTACCATGGCAATATCTTCCGTTTCATCTCTCTAGCCTTATATACATATATATATATAGCGTCCAGTTACAACCCCACACCACAGGGATCCCTTCTATATTTCCTTGAGCTTTTCTAATTTAATCACACAGAAACCTGAATGGGAAATAGAAGGTTTCCTATTTCAGGAGTGAGAGAAACACAGACAGGAAGTAGCACAATGGGCCGAAATGTAATTACCCAGGCACGAGTAAATACATTATAAGACTTCACTGTTTGCTAAGAAAAAAAAAAAAAAAAACACTCATCAAGATTAAGTTGCCTTTCCAGCAATTTTGACCAACTTGACAAAAAATTGACAAAGTACTTGCCATCTGCTATGTTTGACTGCATTTTAAGTTATATTTAAAACATATATAAATAACTAGGTGTTCTTTCTAATACTAATTTTTAATCCTAATCAGCATCCCTCTGTTTAGTATTAAACCCTTCATTGTGTGTGGAACAGCTCACAGTAAAGATTTAAATGAGCAGCATTAATTAATTACCTGCGTTAGCCTGAAGAAGTAATGCTAATTCCACATTTAGAGTGAAACATTGATGGCTAATGCTATTCAATCTCTAAATGCACATCAAACTCTGTCCCAGTTGACCTCTCATAAAGAAAAAGACTCTTAATAACCTCCCAGCTACTCCACTGAAAGGTATTGGTAAAGGATTACGGGCCGCATTTCTTAACAAGGTTAACTTTTGTAATATGGTCATGGCATACAGTGCTGTAAATCTTTTAACGTCTTAATGCAAATGAGGAGACTATTTAGAGTCCATTTTATCCAGTACATAAATAAAAGTGGTACTTTTTTAGCAAATGAAAAGTCTAGAAACTGGGTACTGGAGTTGCTGGGGTTGACGAGAATAATCATAACGCTGAATCTTTAATGTTCATAATGAGTAATTTGCTTTGTTTTTTGCATTGGCTGGTGCTTTGAATCAATATTTTGTTGTGAAGGTTCAGAATGCCATTTCCAGTCAGTAATTGGCCTTCAAGTCAAACATATAGCTGTGGTCAGAGGCATGAAGCTGTTCTCCACTCATGCATTTCACAAACACCTCAGCTCAGCACACTAGCAGAGAAACAATTACATTACTCAGAATAGGAACTATATAATCATTTAGCACACCTTACTCACAGTCCTCCAACAATGTTTTGAATCGCTTTTATCAGAGGAAGCCTTATGTGTGTGTCACAGTTTGACAAAGCCTTAGTGCTGGTTGACATATCACACTGCATATCAGCTTCTCAATTGGAGGAGCTGGTGCATAGCGTGATCTGTCAGCAGGTGCTAAGGCTTTGTCAAATGCAGTGATACAAAAGGCAGTCTTCAAATAAAGGAACTCTAATACAAAATGGTGGATGGCAAGGGCTCTGACAGGAGGTGCAACAGCACCCACTGAAGCAGCTACAGCATCTTTTCCTGATGTGCCTCTGGCCGACATGTCCACTCATCAGCCTTTGTCAGCAAGAGGCTCGCCTCCTCAGGAAGCCAAGAATTCAGATCTCACTGCATCTCTGAAGGAGACTTTGACACTTTTGCTTCAAACCAATTCTTATCCTGCCATCACCTTATGTAGACAGTCTGGCTTGGAACTTAACCTGTGTCCAAAAAACATTTAACCTTTTGCACCTCAGAATAACAGAATTCCCTTTATGGCTTTATAGAGGGAGGCACCAAGTTTTTCTTTTTTTTTTTTAAAAAGCAATAAAAGACTAAAGCAATTCTTGCCTAAGAGGGACAACTCAACTCTTTCTGTATATCTAAGGTGACCAAGTTTCCTACACATTTTGATTTTGCTGATGAGATATTATGTGTGTTTCAAGAGTTACAAACACCCCTAATGTTCTGGGCTCAGTTACAATGTTCCATGTCAACACTATGTTTGTGCGGATGAAGCAAGTCTCCTTCTTTTAAAAATGTAGCCCTCTGCAGGGGGAGAAAAAAAGGTTTTAGGTATATTTTGCTTACTTGAATAACAAAACTTGACATGTCACAGCTAAATTAATACAAAAGCTGGGTTTCTTGTTGTTTTTCTTCATTTTGCCTATTGTTTCTTAGAACTTTTCCATTTGTTACTACTGTTACATACTCCATAAACTGTTTGCACGGGCCACAATTCTACCATTTTCATCTATCGCACTCTCTCAAACATTTTTCGCACATTATCCCTCCATGAGCTGTGGGTCCCTCATATTTGTTTGTTAGCCATCGATCATAGTGGTGTGGCGTACACACTGGAAAGCAGCCGGTGGGGAGAGGCAGCATTTGCAATCAAACAGAGAAGAGCAGTGTGAAATCTCAGGAAGAGGCAGCTTCCCCCATGCCCGTGGGCAGGGGATCAGACGATGAGAAAGCCTGCCTCAGACACTCAACACCTCCCACTGGCACCCTGATGCAAGCAGCATGCAAACCCACCCCTCACATGTATCTGTCAGCCGGCGGGTTAAGCTCTGCATGTACCTCCACTCTGTAACTGCACTGTGGAGTGCATGTTTTGCCACTGCAGTTAAGGTGCTTTTAGAAGCTCCCCAAAGGTCCACTGTGTGAGTATCTATTGTGGTGCTGGAGGTGGGAGAAGGTAAAAAGTACTGTTTTTCTTTTCAATGATATTGCTGTAACCAAGCAGATGGGACTGAACCTAATAACTGGACGAAAGGTACAGGTGCAATCTATCTCACAGAGTACAGGAGAGGAATTCTGCTGTGCAGAGAGGAGGAAATGTCATCGAATCACTGCTCTTCAAAACCAAATCACAACGTCTCATTTTCCACTCAGCCCTGCTTCAGCCACTGGCATAATAGTGCTGTGGTTAGCCCATCTGTTTTCCATTGCCCACCTTGGCTATTCATCCATGATATAAAAGACTATAAAGTCTAAAGGGCTTGTTCCAGAGTGTGAGCAGATTTATTTCAGATATAGGTACAGTAGGTGTACAGGGTTGACTATGCGAAGAAATACCAATTTTCCCACAGTGCCTTTGGCTGGTCCCTTAACCCAAGGTTGATTCATTTGCTTCATCATGTCCACCGAATATTCAAACAATGATCATTTCATCTCAGTGTGGGAGTATGTTTTTATTTGCAGAGCAGACAGGATTTTGTCGTACTGTAAGTGAACTACACTACAGCTACAGATGGGTTATGGCCACAGCAAAAGGCAGACACAAAAGTATAATTATGAGAATTGATCTTTTTGTGGAAATGGGATTTGAGCATGACAGAAAGGTCAGTCCAAGCAAATGTAAAAACTTGTGCTTTCACAAATGATATATCCTATCATAACATGCTGTCAGAGCAACACAATAAATTCATCATTATTACATGGTGAAAAACTGTTCTGAGCTGGAATAGAAATAACTAAGAAAGTACTAAACTGTCTGTTAAGATCAGAGTGTTTCCCAAAGCAACATTTTATGCTTTTTCATTAAATGAAATATGGATAAAACACTTGCAGATAAGGTAGTGACCTACTAAAATCGCTGGCATGAGAGCATGGATGTTCTCTCTCAATGACGTGCAATATGTGATTTGGCACCAGTAGAAGAAAATGACATGACTTTGGCATGCTAGACGTGTATTTAGCTGTCATTGCTGATTTTCTGGCCCATGATGATAATAAGCAGGGTTCAGAATGTGCAGCGTGAATTCTTGTCACTGGTGCATGGTGTCGTTTTTCAGAAAATGTTTTCTTTTACTTGGCATTCATTTTAATTAGTCCATGTTATCTTTTTTTTTTTAAACACACTCAACCTGAAACCGATTACCAAGCTTACAGTCAGTCAAGAGATGGCAATCGTGTTAACCTTAGATTCTTTCATCTTTTCTATTGTAGGACTGAAGACTTAAAAGAGAAAATTGTCCCTTTCAGCAGCTAACTGCGAGTGAGGTGCACTTGTACTCATACCAAACCGGATCACATGCACACATATAATGGCAATTTCTAATTCATAAAGACAGAAACATGCCCAAATGCGACGTGTGAAGTGTTTTAGAAAACCTCCATGAATATAGCTTTTTTGTTTCTGTACACTGATTTGAACTGTAGATGTGAAGCTGCGCTGATTATAACATGGGGCCTCTTGGTGAGGCATAAACCTCCTGAAAGCTGTGGAGAGGTTTTAATCAAGTGTGAAATCCTTTTGGGTTAGATGCCTACATGGCTGTGCCTGTGCTTCGAAGCGCACTTCTCAAACCTCTCTTTTACTCTCCATGAACATCTATTGCGGTCTCTGCAGTCCATTCCTCTGCTGTGATGCTCACAGACGACTCCCTTAGCAGTGTTGAGAAAATGAAGCTCCACTCGTCATGCATAAGGCAGTATACATGCACACACACACAGGTACACATACATATCATGTCTTCATTTTTTATAGCTCCATCTACTGTTTAAGTTTACACTTTTTGCTCTAAATTAAGGATATAAATCTTTCCTTTGAAAAGAATCCTACCTCAATGACAATGACCTAGTAAACAGAGAGAAGAATTTACTCACGCATAATGGCATAATTAAGCGTGAATAAAGCAGAATATTTGTCAATTGTGAAGTAAATGCATTAAACAGCCTAAACATCTAGCTATTTAGGATTACAGGAACAATGAGATTAACTGGAACAATAGCTCAAGTTATCCATTTTTCTTTGTCTAATCATTATTTATGCAATAAACAATGGGACAATTGTATTTGGATTACCCATGAGAAATAAATAGTTACCAGAAGGGACAATGAAATTAAAGATAAATAGCCTCCATTCCGTGTTATTGAACAGTAAAAGGGGTTGAAAGTCTTAACAAACGCTGTCTTACTTTGTCCTTTGATTGACTGAAGGCGTGGTAAACCAGAAGCAGTTTGTCCACCGTCAAAGGTCTGACACTTGTGGGCTAATTATCTTGCCACTGGCCATGAACACAATACAGATGGTATGTCGCATAAGCTTACTGTCAAGCTGGCATTCTTTCTATTAACTGTGAACTCTTACTACTGCCTAGAATACGTCATATCTTGTGGTTGCATCATTCACATGCAGCAACATCTTTCCATTTGTTGTGCGTGTTTGTGTGCAACACTGAGCTCTCAGCCCTCTCTGGGAATATATTTAGTCTCATTTACACGCTGTCTCGTCGCCACAAAACAAGACAGAGCATCCATGATGGACATGTTCTCTCATGGTGTGGACAGCCTTGTGGCATTACAGTAATGCATTCATCACAGCATTCAGAACTTTACATTTCAGTGACATCACAGACGCACAGATCTTATTGGTCTGCTCTTCTCTCAGACATTGATCCGCCTGTCCCAGTATGAGGCTGAAGGGATAAAAAAGATAAATTGAGTGGTATTTCCATTTAATCTGGGCTGTATGTTTAGCTTGTCAACAGGTGCGCTGCTTAGAAAATCTGTTGGCTGCCAGATGCACATTTCTGGTGAACAAACATGCCGAATGTTTGGTGCCTTTAGAAGCGTGTGATATACTTGAGTGATAGCTTAAGCAAACTTTTTTTGGAGGTTTCTCAGCCTGTACATTAAAATGAGGTCACTGGGTTGTGGACCCATTTATTTAATTAGAAACAGTTGAATAAAAAATGGATGATAATCAAGGGCAGGAAACTCATTTCAGCACTGTCAATCAATAACTCATTCAGCAATGGTTTTTTCCCTAAGGGATCCAGCTACTCCCTTTGTAACCAAAACCTTGCATGTCTCCAGTGTGTGTGCTTTTTTGTTTATTGTCCAAGTCTTTTTTTTTTTTTTTTTGGTTGATACACATTTGGTGTATTATTTACAGCATACAAACGACATGTAATTAAATATATTTCCATTAAACATATTAACTATATGATGATATATTACAATGAAGCCAGACAAACTTCTGCTGGGTACTTCTAAATGACATAGACACAGCATGCTGTTTCTTGCATCTACCACACCAGCTTGTGGACTAGACACACACTAGCGCTCATTACACAGTGCATAGCGACAGCCACATAGCAACTGCCTCTCACTGCTTAGCAACAGCTGCAGAGACCTCAAGGAGGGAGGTGGGTTCCATGGGATGTTTCAGATGACACCATTTCTGCGCAAAAATGTCGTTTTTCCAACTTTCTATAGTGTAGTTCAGATCTTTACTACTAGAAACTTTCTTTGATGTGCTGTTTCCTCTCATCTGCCCACAGATATCCGCTCCCTCCCTGATGTGGCAATGACCGGAAATTGTACAACCGAGTGCAGCGAACTGGGCCACTCAGACGCCTGCTGGATGCCAGGGCATCCCTCTCCTGTACGCAAGACCAGGAACCCCCCGAAACTCTCCACCTTCGTGCCTTACCAGGAGAGAGGGAGCCTGGGACGCCTAGCAAACGGGAGCGCCAGGCTGGGTGGCGAGGAGCACCGATCTCGCCTTCCGCCCTCCCGCAGTGCCTATTCCAACAGTGGTCATGACGCCAATCAGGACTGCCCATTAGAGGAGATGCCCCTGAGCGTAGCCTCAGAGTTCCCCCCCACATCCCCTTCTGCCCACACCCCAAAACGAGAAATTTACCTGTGAGTAACATATTTATCTGATTGGTACTCTGATGAAGAAAATATACACCCACTTCAGAGAAAGAAACAGGCCGTCCATGTGCTAAAGCCAACGGCCGTTTTGTAGGTAACAATAGGCCCTGACTCATCCAATCATTGGCATGAACACTTGTGAACAATGAACTTTGTCATTTCCTACCTAAATTATTAATTTATCAGCATATCTATGAATGATTCCACAAAGTTAATTGATGCACTTACTCATATATTTGTTCAAAATCGCAACAAATACAATTCAGAAAGATTAAAAGGAAATGCAAATGGAAACTGCTACTTTAGTAGTAACTAATTATTGTTGTAGTTAGGCAAGTCCCATTCTGTGAAGTGATCTCTTGAATTTGAAAGTTGTGATCAGTGCTCTTGTGCCATTTCTAGATATAATTTAATAGACAGCCAGTCCGGCCATATCAAAAGGCATAACACTTTTGACCAAGAATCAAATTAAATGGTCGTTCTTAATGTACAGAGCTGTAAATACATTTGAATGGTGTGTTCTACATATATTTTTGTCTGGCATAAGCCAAAAAAAAAAAAAAAATGCCTCTGAATTTTTGCATATTTAAGCTTTTACTTTACTGCTGCTGTTTAAACTTGATTGAGACCATCTCCCAGAGTGGAGCTCGATATTGTGGAGGGCATTTATCTGCTCTACGCTGTCACCCATATACACACATACATACACACACAAGCACATGCTCTCCTTCGACCCCTAATCATAGTAGAATGGCCTTTACCACTGCTCCCTGTAGAGCTCTGCCACTGGTGGAGAGAGCTGTGTGGCAGCATTTAAACTGACGTTATGTTCCACTGACTCGCAGCACTGTGACCTGTCGTTCATCATGAAAACGGTTGACTTGGCCACAAAACCCCAGGGTCATGATGACCAGACGCAGAGTACTCACCAAACACATTCTGATTGGCTTTTACTCCATCGGTGCGATTATACCAGTGTACTAGAAAGTTCCCCTCTGTTGTGACAATCAGATGGGCTCTAAGTGTAACTCCAAGTATGTCCCTGCACAGCTCATAGTCCTCTCCCCTCACAATCCATAAAAACTGATGTAGATCTAATGAATGCCTGAGAAACTATTTAAATGAAAGGGCACTTGAGTGTTAAGGGCCACTGGGAAGATTCAGTGCTTATGGAACTTAATATCAAGCTGATATAAACTAAATAGGTGCACGAAATCCAGATTAGTATATATTTTTAAGTGGTGACCTTCCGTTGTAGATTAAAAAAAAAAATTTGAAATTAATATTTTATTTCATGTCAGTAGCTGCTGCCTGCAAACACGCGTGTTGATCTTAAACAGAAAGTTTAACAGTAAGATTCTGACTTGGCTTTCTGCAAGTCTTGTTAATTAAGTATAATTCTATTTGTATTGAGGACAACATGCTTAATAAGTCATTAGGCATGTTTTCTCCTCTGGCTATTGAATAGAGAATAAAAATAGGGCATGCCTATGGGATTCATTTATCTTTGCAAAGATTTTTCAAGTGAATCTGAAGGATATGTCTGAAGGACACTATGTATTAGTTGGTAATTGGATGTTAATGATGACTCCAGTAGCCTGCGATACAACGCCAGTTGGTGTCTTTGATTTTAACATCGATTTGATTAGATTTGTAGATACCTTTCACCTCTGCAGAGTATTTCCATTGTGAGTGTGTCTCTGAGTTAGGGTGGAGGAGCCTAGAATGGACATTTCCTAATTAGGTTGAGTAATGAGTACTGAGTTGGGGCATGTGTGAGCACACCCCCGGGACAAGGAACCCACCCGATAACGCAAATCCACCCACTGAGCTACAATCAGTTAAAAGGGGTATTTTTATCAGCACTTACCTCATCATGCTGCCATTTAAAACTACGTTTAGAATAATTAAAGCGAAAACATATGGAAATTACTGGACATGGCCATGATTAAATAAGCTTGGTGAATTTCCTGCCTGAAGGGGGACAGAAGCACATTATGCCATTTTCAAAGCCATTTAGCGACTGGAGTCAAATTCAAACAACAAGCCATGGTACACTGTGATTAACCCCCCCACCCAACCCCCCACAGCACCCATCTCAGGCCTACTGATAGCCGCTTCATTAACCAAGAGCAGTGGGCAAGATTACTGACCTGGAATTAATGACGAGTGAGAAAGATAGAAATGAGTGATAAAACCACTGTCATATAGCCTCAATCACAACTTTGTCTTTAAATTGTTTGACTTTATTGAGATTCACAGCTGCTTTGCATCCAGGTTCAGCTCTGGGGTAAAATCTTAACCCATTTCAAGTCTACTTATCACCTCAGTAAATCCGGAATGCATCCCCTAATTTGTCTCTGATCGCAATCACACGATTTTAACAGATAATTCATATTTTTTTAGGAAGTTGATCTACACTTAGTCCTCTGCAAAACAAAAACAAGCCTGGGTCTACCCACCCGCCTCTTTTTTGATGGGTCAAACTCTTCCACCCAGGCCAGTAATGACCTCCTGCTGCTCACTTCTGGAAGGATATATCACCAAGTTTACCCTTTGTTTTGAACTTATGCTGAATGAACTGTGTTTACCTCTCTCCCAAACACAGAGCTGTTCTTCTTGATTAAAGTAAGAGGCCGTCACAAAGCACCTAAATACACTCTGAAGTGTGTTGACTAATGTTTAATTTGTACTTAAGATTGATTTAATGTTGAATTCACATGAGTATCTTTTTGCCTCTGTACTGTGTATCGTATGGTGATCATTTCTGTAGACAGATGGACAAATTGCTGTAATGAAATTTGGCAAGGGACTTTTTTTTTTTCTCACTGATCAAAGACTCTCTGCAAACTGGTTGTGTGAAAAAAATAAAGAAATCTGTTTGGTGGTGTAGTGTACATAGCTCTTCACAACAAGTCTGCTATTGTGCAGGCGGTGATTTTAGCATGAATTCCAAAGATGATTGGTAGAAACTGTTTACTCGTTTAATTTTACTTTCTGAAATGTCAGTGCTGGTTCATATTTCAAAAGGCCCGCTCCCAAATGAACTGAAATTGACTGCACATTTCATTTTTTTCACAGTTCATCTAGAACAAAGACAATTGCCTTGAAAATATGTCTTTGCAAGAGAGAATCTAGTTGTTATCCTAATTGTTGGTATATTTATATAGGATAAAATGCTTGTGATGCCATGTTTTTGTACAGTTTTATGTACATACAAGTGAAGCTTTCTAAAAGTTCTGAGAAAAGCCGATGGCATATAAAAATTGTAACATGTTTTCTTGAGATGTGCACATCTTGCCTTGGTTGGATTGACCTTTGCTGAGTCAGTGTGAATGTGGCCGTTCTATGCCTGCACTGTAGTCATTCACCGGCTCTCACCTCCTGAGGACTTAATCAGTTTTTCTGTTTGTTGTGAACAGTGGATTGTCTTATCTTACCAGTTTGTTAAACTCCTGTGTTCTGCTTCGTTCTGTTTCCGCATGTTGACAAATTCTCTTGTAATACTGTAAGTCCTCATGAACTTTGTAATAAAATCACTTCAGGGGAAAAAAAAAAAGGATTCCTGTCAGTGCTTTCTTTCATTCTCTATTATTATTCATTACTTTTGACTGTTTGGTTCTTTAAAAGGTTTTGCAGCCTTGAAGCTATATTGTGTAAAAATGTGTCTCGCTCCAGAGCTAATTAAGACGAACTAGTATTCTTGTCATGCAGGGACCAGCACCTCATTTCTAAGTCAGGAAGCCCCAGAATGTTGAGAAAGAAGCATTCAGGATTTTGAAGTAGGAGAGTCTCGGAGCCTGTGTTCGCCGCTTCAACCAGGAAAAAACAAACCCCATCATGCTTTTATCTGGATACACAATAGTTTATTCAAAGCACTGATGAGCTCTGTGCTGCTACATGTTTCGTGCAAGGCCTACTTACAAGCCTGCTGTCTTGTAATGTTAATTTTGAGATGTCTGAGAGGACAGGCTTTTTTTTTTTTTTAATGGAAAAGTAGCTCGGTTGAAAGCATTCAATGAAGACCCATTCAATGTGTGGATGTTTACGCTCATTTCATTCCTGCTATATTTGATTGCTGGCACGTAAGCTACAAACTTAATTGGACTAATCATTGTTGCACACATTCCATTATATGTAATCATGTGTGAACTGCATTAATACAATAGAGGTGATTAAAAAGTTTGACTGCTATCTAATACCAAGACTTGAATGCTGCATTTTCTTTCTTCAATAGGAGTAAAAAACATTAAGTCTGCATGAAATTATGCCGTCCAGTCTTTGCTGTTGTAACTGCACTCATTAAATTTTAAGACAGCACTCATTTTAGGTCTTTAGAGGTATAATCCTACTACAAAAAGTAAAATCTTTTCACTGGGGTGGATGGTTGTTTAGTCTTAAAAGGTCTGCCTGTCAGAACTGAAGGGAGGTGAGTTTAGCAATGGAATGACAGTAGAATGAAAATCATCAAAATGTTTACGGTGATATACAGACCCCTTTTTCAAAACTCGTAGCTTGCATCAAGTTAAAAACAAACCAAAAAGAAACTTTTAGAAAAAGAAAAAAAACGTGATTTTCAGCAATTTTCAAATTGCTTATACATCCCTTAGCCAAAGGACCCTGTTGCCTTTTGACATTTTGATGATATATTAGAGAATATTACAGATAGGACTTTAATTTTTTGTACCCCATAAATAAGAAAGTACTGTTTATAGGTAGAAAAAGGCATGTCTTTAGGAATATATGGTTCAAGAAATTGCACTATGAATGAGATCTGAAATAAATCTCTATAAAAACCTTCACTTACTGTATATAAATATTATTGAAAGTAAAAAGTTAGTAAAAGTAAGTCCCACAGGAGTGAACAATTCTGGCTCAGCATATATTAAAGGAAGAAAAACTGATCATGATATATGTGAGTGCTCCATTTGATCTGTGGGTAGTATAAAAACTAGGGAATGTCATTAGGATTCACCCTTTGTAGATCATGGCCGGCTGTATGAATTTCAATATGCAGCAGATATTGTTCTGGGACCTAAAAAATCTCATCCATCTTCCTCGACTCACAACAGATGAGTGGCCCTAACATCTAACATCATGAAAGTCCTGGAGATACTGTTACTGGCTCATGTGCAATCAAGTCAACACCTTTCCGAACCCACCACAGCATCCTTATCATTATGGTGTTGGGGTTAAAGATGACATCATCCACTTGCTTGAGAGAGCCCACATGTATCCGGACAAAGCAGGCACCACAATAAGAATCATGTTTTTAATATAATTCACCCTTTACTTTTATATAGGAAGATTCAGAAAATATAGGGGGGGTGCCTCCACAACCACCCGGATTATTCACTGGTCAGCAGCACAGGAGCACCTCAGGGGACTGTACTCTAACACATTTTCTTCTTTTTCATTTTCTACAACTCTGAGTCCTGTCAACTCCAGAAATATTCAAATGACTCTGTAGTTGTGGAGTGTGTCAGTGATGAACAAGAGACAGGTACCTGGTCAATCACTTTGTGGCATGGTGTTGGAACAATTGTGGATTTTAAGAGGACCAGGAAAAAGCCAAACACTGTTTTCATGCTGGGACAGGAGGATGAGGTGGTGGAGGGCTACAGATTCCTAGACAACAAACTAGACCAGAAATGAAACATTGAAATGAACATTGTCTATAAGTTAAGGCACAAAGCAGACTATACTTCTTAAAAAGGCTTAGGTTCTTCAGTGTCCACATCAGCATGTTGCATATCTTCTGTAAGTCTGTTGTGGAGAGTACCATCTGATCATCATCAGCAGTAGAGGGGATTCTTTGCTGGGGACTGATCTGAAGCCCGTGGAACTTATTATGCAAAGAGGAATGCTGCACAAACTGATTAGCATAATGGACAAGACTGCACACACCTCTACACAACAGTGATAAAACAACAAATTGCACATGTAAACACACACTCACTCCCGGGGTCAATCACCAAGTAACCTAACATGCACATTTTTGGACAATGAGAACATGGAAACTCCACACACAAAGGCCCAAGCCAGGATTTGAATCAGGAACCCTCTTTCCGTGAGAGCAACAAGCACCATGTAGCCCATTAATTTAATTTGATTGAATTTAACTTCATCTCAGATATTTCTCCCTTAATCAAAGTGATCAGTCCAACAACCAACATTGCCCTGCTACCTGCATGGCTAAGAACAAATTATTCAACATTGCTTAGATATTTAGCACTCATGCCTTTGCGACTGATGGTCAAACCCTCATAAGAGTGGACTTTGCTAGTGTACCCATAGAATAGTCACTTCAAAGATCAAACAGAGACCTTGAGATTGTTGAGCAATTGCAGTGGCCTGAAAATCTTAACTCCCCTGGAAATTAAAGCACTCTCTTCCCCGTATAATCGCGTTAATCTACACTCATTAGTCACATTGTCTTCAGTCATAGCTGCCAGAGAACATTGTGCTCAGACTTCAGTCAATGTATGGCTTTGTTATATAAAGATTTCTGCATAGACAATAATTATCTGCTTGCATCTCACACATTATCTCAGTAAACACTGGCAAAACATGAGACTGAGTAAAAAATAGTTTCACAAAAATGACTCATTTCACTTAAATGAGTCTTGTGAAGAATCACTGTTTTTCTTCCTAGAATGATAAGTTCTTGAATTTAGAACATCACAATTAATTTGACACTTGTTCTTTTTAAGTACATATATGAGGATCAGCTGTTATGATTTTTCAAAGAACTGGATCCACAATGCAGACTGAACTTCACCACCGAAGTTTATTTAAACACAATATGATGAGAGATTGTCCTTAGAGGTCAAGAATAGGGAGGCTGGATGCTGGAGTACAGGACATGAACTGGTGAGGCAGGAAAAAGAGCTGGCTGAGGCGGAGGAGCAGGACACAGAATGGGGCTGAGGGAAAAGCAGACGGCAGGGAGTTGGACAGCAATACCAAAGTCAAACTGTTAGGCAACAAAATTCTGTTCAAAAAGATCAGTGGCCGTAGATTACCACGAGAGTAACTGATGAACTGGCGAAGACTGGAAGAGCAGGCCGGGCTTAAATACTGGAGGTGAGTAGAGGCAATCAAGGAGATCAGCAGCAGGTGGTATGAGGAGACAGGAATTGCTAGCAGCTCACACCTTGACCAGCTTGACAAACAGGAAACACAAAAGACAGACACAAACCCAACATCAGCTCCAGTAAACAACAAAGAACATATTTACACTTAGTAAATTGATGATGACTCTTTCATAGCACAAAAAGGCTTATCGAAAGAAAGGAACACATGCCACTGATTTGCAGCTTTGAGTCCTCAACATTTTTGTCTTTGAGTGCAGGGCAGCTGTCAAGCATTTCTTGTTAAGAATAGAACTGAACTTTCACTGTGAAAGGCTGTGAGGTCAAATTATTCACAGTACACGCAGACATTCTTAAATTACTCTAAAAGCTCAAATGAACATGAACACATAAAGCAACATTGTCTTTTACATGCCCAGGTCTCTCGGCAATACAATGTTCTTGGACGTGGGTATTGTGCATGGCCTCCTGCTCTTGCCGGCCTTTTTAGCAGTGTTTAGTGCAGGCTGAAGTCGATGGATGTGCATCAATGAAAACAAAGCACTACGGAAATGTGGGTGAAGGGCTTGCTCGAAGTTAAGTTCAAACAGACCCTACCATATTTTGTTTTCCTCTTGGAGATATTCAGGATTAAAAGTATCCAAGTGAACCATTGAGAACTTCGGAAAACTCAGAGTGCTTTTGTGTACAACGTATTGTTTAGTTAAATGAATGTTCCAAGAGAGCAAAGGTCCCTCACCCTTAAACCCCACGACAAGGCAAATAGTTCTTGTGTCTTAATAGCAAATGATTTGTGAGTGATTCAGCTGATGGGTTTAACTGAAGGCTGTGGCACATAGTTGAAGCACAAGAACATCAACGCAGGTGTAGTTATGAACAAATCTGAAGTTGCTTAACAATCATTTTAGCACTATACCATTAAATATATCCAAATTTTTTAGGAAAAACAATCATTTTCCAGCAAAATGTCTGTATACATCGACAACTTAACTGGCACTTATTACTGTAGTTGTTCTTCATTACTCACAGAGAATTTTGATTTAAATGGAAATTGTTGTTGAAAATTTAACTGTGACTCATCCTAAAATTTAAGTTGAGCTTATCTGATTAGTATCTCACTCCAAGCAACAGAATGATGGGGAAAGAGTTTCAAGAGCTTGAAAATGCCTAACTAACTGCTGGAAAATAACTTGCATGAGTAACTTCACTGAGTTTATCTGCTCTGATGCCATGCTCCAACTTACTGCTAATTTTAGCCTCCTTCGTGTCCCAGGGAGTGAGAGAAAGCCAATATTATTGATAGGATCTAACCTTACAGTTGGACAGGGACTGCCATGGTAGAATATGAAGCTTTTGATGTTGTATGTATGAGCAAAACTAAAGCATAGTAGATGCACTCTCTACACACCAATTGTTGAAATATCAAGAGGGGAAAAGTTGTATGGAATGCTGGCAAGTGAAGGACGTCTTAGGCAAATATTCATACTATCAATGTTTTTGTAAGTTTTTGACTAAAGAATATTTTCTACCATTCAGATATATTTTGTGATCTCAGTAACCCTGATACAGGTTTTCTTTAAGCTTCAAAACATTTCCACTCCTCATTGAATTCTGACTTTAGGTAAGGGGCTAAATTTTCTAATTTTTTAGTCTATTAGACTTGTTCGCTTCTCTGTTGTAGTGAACACTATCATAACTTGCACCCTCAGGACCCATTTGCTGCTAGGAATTTCTCCGGTGACAGGCAGTAGGGCCACTCAGCACTGTCCTGTCCGCTGGCTTTCTGTCTATCAATTATTGATGTGTCTGTGGTCTACTGGAGACAATCTTACTTGAAGGATGTGCTGTCTTAGTATTATGGTTATTATCTGCCTTTTGACTCATGGATGTGTTTTGCTATTCGGAGGAGTCACCTCGAAACAAATGTGAGAGATCTGAGATCATGCTGTAATTGACAACCCTATAAAAATGAGGCCAGTGAGATGATAAATTGAAGATGTTAAAATGAATCAATAATGCCATACATATCTCATGAGCAGCCTGACTTATAATTCAGCTTTACAGATCATGTTCACTTAATATTGAAGTGAGCTGGCATAAACTGAAGTACCATTTGAGCTTGTTTTACTGTTAAAAAATGTGGAAATCAAACTGTGTCCTCTCAATGAAGTATCTAAATTTGATCCACAAGCATCAAGAAACATTTTGGCTACAGAAAGATATTTTTATGTGATGTTTTGTGATGTTACAAACTCTTGGGTGAAACACAGTTATGGACTCTTATATAATTCAATAAAAAGCAGACTAAAATATCTTCAGTTTAACTGCACTTTAAACAAATGAAACAAAGATAGATTTGTTTAAAAAACGGGAAGTCAATGAAATTTATTTTCTCCAAACTGGATACATACTGGCTTGTTTCAATACTGAGCATCTTTCCCCACAGAACTTCACAATTCTTAGCACAGCCAAGATCGTGGATTATAGAAGGTCATAATGTTCTTGTAGTGAAAAAGCCCTTCCTTAATCAATGTAGATTTTGACTTGTTCCCTTGAGCAGTTTTTTTTTTTTTTGCTTTATCTAATCTATTGCTTACTAGGTTAGGCAAGTGCAACACATCAGCTTTACTTTGCCCCCCTTTCTCCTCTTCTGCTGGGCATGGTGCGTCCTACTTGAAACACATGCACGAATAGAGACCATTGGATGAAAGAATTTTTTCTTCTTTCAAAATAACCAGACTTGAATACAATGTGAGGACCCCATCCCCCACCCACCCTGGATATTCATGTTTGGTTAACAATAAACAAATTAACAATGAAACGAACATGATGCTTTATTAGGGTTATTGAGTTCCGGTCAGCTAGCTGAATTCTTGACCTGCTTTCATTCTCAGGGTGTCAAATGCTGAGCAGCAACTCTCAGCCAAAACCCCTGTTGTTTCTGTTATATGGACAATGTGAACTTTGATATTTGCTGCCTGATGCACCAATCGATGAGATATTATATACTGACAGCTAATGCACCAGAAGTCATTTTGAAGTGTTTACTTAAGTAGAGAGGACAATGTCCTCATAAGGCAGCATGAGGGGAGGTTGGTGGAAAGTCATATGACCCACAATCATGAGACCTGAACTTTGGAAAGAAGTTTTATGTTCTCCCTTTTCTATTCACTTGCCATTGACTTTGATTTTCTCTTGTTGTTTCGTTAGGTTCATGGAAGACAATTTTCTGGTAAGGTTTATGCACTACAACTACTTGTATAGGAGAGATCATGGTCATTACTTCATTACTTTACACATATTATGTATGTATGCATATGTTGTTTTTTTTCTTACTATCTATCTCAACTACACCACATCAGCCCAATGCTTACTCACCAAAAAGCAAAATCAGCGTTGTGGTTCTGATAACAACCGTAGTAGCTATAGCCACTACGGCAAAGCATGTGGCAGAAAAAACAAAGAAAAGCATCTAAGTGAGGTTTCCAGAAGGTAATAAAACTCTAGAGGAAGTATAACATGTTAAAACACAAAATAATCAAAAACAAAAATGAACATTCATTGGTGTATCATTACAGTCACATAGGCTAACACAGGGTAGGAAAGTCAAAAAAAAAAAAAAAAGGCAATAAGCGGTAACTGTGACCTGAGAGTTTTTGAGATGTTTACCTAATCCAACTAAAGAGAAGAAAAGATAGTTGGTAGTTGGCAATGCCAATGAAATACTGAACATTTTGCACAACTAATCTTACTTTGACCAACCAATTTAACCTGCATTTATCAACCATTACAACCAAAGTTAAGGTAATCTTATATTGTTTTCCTCTTTACAAGAAACAATAGTGCAGCAATTATTCTATCCAGCTTGTCCAACCTTTTTTTTTTGTATGTGACACAGTTATCAAGGTATATTTGAGTCAAGATGCTACAGAACACAGATTTCAGCCTCTGGAAATTGTTTAGATCTCTTTCAATTTCAGCAAACACAGTAAACAAATAAAAACAAAGTTATCTGAGAAGCTGTTTGTTTTCTTATCCTGCAAGCTTAATAACTATTCAGAGAAAGAAGTTAAAAAAACATCATCATCAGCAGAAAGTCATCTTTATTGATTAAATATAGAAAATTACACCCTCACATTAAAATAACAGAACTGTGCCGACTGTTATACAAGTGTAATGAGGGACTTCCTGTTGTTTGAATGATGCACTTTGAGGTTAAACAGCCAGTTGTGGATTCACTTTCACCCCAAGCATACAACATGTTCCTGCTGCCGGAATTCTCTCATCCATTATCATCCATTTGATAATTACAAAGTTGAAGCAAATGGCCCTTTGTCAAACCCTTTTTTTCCACACAATATCCTGAGGTCTTAATGAAATTTTGAATATATGTTTTGGTAAAAAGAGAGAGAGAGCATCAAAACTCCATTTTCACCCATGCTTTGACAGCCCTTCATAACATCTGGTTTTATTTGATCATTACTTGAAATCCGTCGTGCGGCTTTAATTTGTGTCTAAACTATAGACACAAATTACACTCAATAACCCTTGATGAACAGTATTACCATATGAAACGGTATACATTGCCTAGCCTGAGAGCTCAAACTACCTGACTCCAGTGTGGAGGAAAAAGATGACTGGCAATATCACTCTCAAATATTTACATTTTGCTTGTATGCAGCCATTTTCATCCATTTTGTAAAATAGGAACTCTGCACCCTGATGACCAGCCAGTAGGTGAGATGCTAAGGCCATGACATGCTCTTAAAGACAACCCCACTGAATAATGAAGCAGAAATACAGTCAGAGAAATGTAACCAAGAAAACATTCAAATAAATGGTCCTCGGGAAAAATAGAGGGAGAAAATGCAAAGGGAGCGTAATAGAGAAATAAAATAATCTATAACTAAAAAAAATGACAATGTACATTCTATATGATAATGAAATACATAGATGATAACTTTAGAGAAATGTACAGAGGAAAATTTTAGAAAATGAACAAATAAAGGCAGGGACAAAGAGTAAAGACATACATGCATCATTAATATTCCATACTGTGAAGGACTGGAAAAAAATATATATACTGGTAATCATAGACATACATGTATTTTGTGACATCTTCAGAGGCCCTCACCTCACGCATCCAAACGTTACTCACACTAAAAGTTTGAATTTGTTTATCTGGCTGAAGCTTGCTGATCAATTCAATCTGATGGTGGGGAGTTGAATAAGACTTTAAGTTGTATAAATTTGGTTTGATTTCTTAGTAAAATTGCTGTTAGATAGCCACCTTTCAACATATTATATACTTCCTTTCAAGTAGCAGTTTAGTTATGATTAGGCAATAAAAAGTTAGGTTCAGGAAAAGATTATGAATTATTCAGCCCAACAATACTTAAATAATATTAACAAAATCGGATATTTGCTCTCCTCTGAATGAAGCATATTTCAAATCTCCAAAAGTTTTTGACTCGTTACCCTGGTAACCATGTCACTGGAGGAGAAGCTTGTTGCTTTCTTTGGTACAGGCATTTCAATGCAGCTTCTGCCATGGTGAGATGCAGTTTATGGAAGTCATGCTTTTTTCACATGTTTGAGCCAGACTGGTTCAATCAATGTGTTTTCTAAAAATATTCCAGTTTTGTTTAATCCCACAAAAAGTGGGGTTGGAGCTGGGGGAGTCTAGTGTTTCAATGAAAGTGGGAGTGTTACAACACCCACATTACCCACAGTTGCAACGCCCATGAGAGATATATATCAGCAAGATAACCAGGAAAAAAAACTAGCTTGTGTCTTTGTTCAAACCTTAAGACAGACAGCAAGAAATCAAAGCTCGTCCCAGCAGACTCACTTTTAAGCTGGGGCACTGGTGTACTTCAGAAGTGGCCTATACAAGTGTGGGCTTGGGAGAAAAAATGTTCCTCTGGTGGCTTGTAGAGACCTTTTGGAATTTTCCATTCTGTAACAGTTTCACAAACCTATTACTGTATAGATATTTAGTATGGAGCTACGGGAAGTACTGCAGGAAAATATTGCTCTTCTGTAGCCTTTTCCTAAAGATGAAATCACCACTCAGCTGCTGCTGCTGTTGCCATGGAAACCTGCTCACTCTCACTCTTTTACCCACACTCTTCACCACTCGCTTCATTAAGTGCGTTGCTGCTGGCAATTAGAATAAAACTAGCGACAGTGCTGGCTGTCTTGAAATGCAGTCTCCAATTAAATACTTTCAAATAGCAATCTTTCTTTAAGCTGAATGTACTCTATATAATAAACCATGCACCTGGGACCTATATGTTTATAAAAGACTGCAATATATGGTTGCTATACAAATGAATGACTTATAAAATGTATGCCTTTTATTACAGTGAATATAAATGTTACAAGGATCAAACGCTGCGTGGTTACTTGTGATGTTTTTTCAAAGGTGCTTTGTGCTTAAATAAACAGAACAAAAAAAACAAAAGTCCAAGGCATTGTCATGATTATTTCAAAGGAAATTAAAAGAGCATGAAAGATCATACATCCTTGTCTATGCAATACTACCTCAGCTACAAAGACTGTGAGGCAGTGTTTCTGCTCATCTATTCATGACCATTTATATAGGTATGATTGTTAGCTCAAAGATTACTGGAATTAAATGCTATTTGGAGTCTTTAGCCTACTCAGAGTCCTCATTCTATATTTCTTCACAGTGTTTTTACTTCAGCCTTGCAGGTTATTTCTGCATTAGAATTGATGAGCTAAACTGAAATGATCATTACGTGACATTTGCTCGAAGTGAAAAGTTTTCAGGAGAAGTGTGCCTGTTATGTTTCTTGTAAAACATCATCATTTATTTAATCTTGCCCATAAGCTGCCCTAACACATGTAGGACTAAAATAGAGAAGAAAACACTGTCTGTACGTGGGCAGACACTGGAGGTTGTCAATGCATCAGTCTTTGAAGAGATACATCAATCATTTACCTTTCTAATATTTCCCACCTCAGCTCACACTCGTGTCAGTAAAATAAAACACTGATTAAACTTTTGCCCTCACTGTAAACTACTTGTTTTTTCTTGTTTCAGAGAAAACATTTTTTCTTATTTTTGTCTTGATTTCTGACCATTATTAAAAGGTGGTTTAGGTTTTTTTAAAGATGGTCAGGGCTCAAAAAGTCGAGCTTATGAAGGTTCCTGAATTAATTAAATCACCCTTAAGCATGTCCTAACTCACCACTTACTGACAATTAGACAGGGGCAAACATGCATCACTTTTGGACTACAGGTTATCCCAGCCTGGGAACATAAGTCACAAGTTGGTTACAGTTGCAATGTGGAATATGTCAGCAAAGCGGCTGTGGCTCAGTGTTTAGAGTCCAATAACTGGAAGGTTGGCGGTTCAATTCCCACTCTCGCCACTCAAAAAAGATTGGTGGAACTGATTGTTCGAGGGATGTCAGTCCACCTCCTTGTCACGGCTGAGGTGCCCTTGAGCAAGGCACTGTACCCCCATGCTCCCTGGGCGCTTCATGGCTGCCCACCGCTCCAGGTTGGCATCTGTCTCTGAATGCCAACCTGGATGGGTTAAAAGTGGAGGACAAATTTTGTGTGTATGCATGACCAATAAATCAGATCTTAATCTTAATATTGTGGATTTTAACACCTAACCATGATGCCCAACATTGCCTGAAATATTTTCAATTGCAAATCTTAACCACAAACTCTATTTTCATGACAATGAAGTTAGAGTGAACAAAGTATAAAATAACAAAAAATAAATAATTAATTCAAATGGAAGTGAAAAAAAGCAGTCTCAAAGTTTGACTGGAACACAACTTTTATATTTGCCATTTGGTAGTGTTGAAGCCAAGGCATCGCTTTCCACCGCAGAAGGATACCTGGCAAAATGCAGATATTTTCGGGTTACAATATGATTACAACGCAGTACCCTGTGTTTTGAAAAGTGACCTGAAGGACCCTTGACCGAACATTAATATGTGACAAGTTGGAAATAAAAATGTGTTGGTGCTGCAATTTACAGTTAATGTAAGTGTGGTCAGATTCTCATTGCAATGTGGTTGCCTTCTTCCAACTACACACAACTTCAGCCTATCTTCTGTCTTTGACCTCATTTGTTTTTTATTGAGGTCAAGGAAAAACGTTTAGTAAAAGACACAGATGATAAGGGACTTTTTTAACTGTTTAACCATACTCTAGGAGTCAGACAGGGACAGCAAACAGTGATAAGTAAGTGATTAGTTCTTCACAGTACATTTATGTCAGGTTAAGTTCAGTTGTCATTGTGTTTTGGATGAAATAGAGGACCAAACAAAATTCACAAAAATATCCTTATATTACAAAAGTAGACACATTAGGAATATAAACACTTCTGATATCAAAAAGTCCCTGTCAACATCCTCAGTGTTACTTTTCCCATTTAGCCTCCTGCAAAGTTGAAATGCAGCCCTCTATCAGCTTGCTTGTGAGCATTTGAAGAGTCAGTGTGAGTCAGGCATGAGCCATTTTATGATGTTTTACTGCACCATTTACGCTGACTTGCTTCGGGTGGTGACACAGTCACCTGCATGCTCTATTCCTCTCTCCCACTCACACTGTGTATTTCTTTGGGGGGAAGCAAAACTTGCGTTGACTGTTTTCTATTGAAAATAAGATTCATCCAAAAAGACAAAAACTCAAAAACAAGCCAATTGGGATGCATGTCTACAAAAAAAAAAAAAAAAAGGAAAAGACAAAAATTGTCAGCTAATGAAGCTTGTGTCAGGAAAGCAGCTAAGGTCAGGCAACACAAACAAAAGAGCTGGCAGCGTAACCACAAGGCTGACAACTAGGGCAAAGGTTTGATCAGTGAGGGAGACGCAGAGGAGACGTTAGCAAGAAAAACATCAGAAATTTAAACAATCAAACTAATTATTTGTTGACAAGTTTTACTTTTGAGATGATATTGCTTTACTTCAGTGAATATTATTCTCTTAAAATATAATTTCTTTTATGACACTGATTTATTTAATTTGTATTTAGAATAACTCAGTTATTAATAAATTATATGCAAGGATTCCAATTGTGCTGACAGACCCTCTGAAATCAAGCCACACATTCTTAAACCGGCTCAGATCAAACTGCTGATTTCAGAATCATTTAAATAATATGCACTTCTAAAATAAACCACAAAACATCTTCAAGACATAATTTCCAAAACATATTTTGCTGATTGATGTTTTTTGAAGACTTTAACCAGCTGGAGCCATAGATAAACTTAATCTATACCACACATGAGACAGATTGAGTTCTGGCCAAATCTTCTCTGTAAACATTTAGCTGTCACTCTGTCCCTCGGAGAAAAAACAGAAAACAAATCCCTTATTCAAAACCTTACTTTAGCAAATTAGTCTAAAGCGAACTGGTGGTGATTCTTAATTAATTTGAATGATGAGGCACCAAGATTAAAGAATTGTTATAATGCTGTAGCACTGAGTGAGATTGAATTTCAGTTTGTTGGAACATTCATATTTGCAGCGGAAAACATACTTTGAGGTTTAAGGACAGAAGGTTAAAATTAATTAGGGATATGAGTATTCTTTAAAATAAACTCTTCAGAAATACACAGTACTCATTCTATTATGATGAAAGTAAATGACCATATTATAGGTAAAAAAATAATTATTTACCATCAGTGTGACCAGTCCAGTCTAACAAGAAAACCTGTTATCGCTATGCTTGTCCACTTCTCCAAAATATAGTAATGTCACAATTCAGAGTTAAAAATGATGATTTGTTAGAATTTTTGTTTTTTATGGGGTAGTCACGCAGACAAGCCCATGAGTTTTAAGTCTTTTTCAGACAAGCGAAACATTATATTAATGGCTTTTGCATTAATGCTCCTCCCACTTCATTCAGACACGCCTTTGAAAGCAACAGGAAACAGGATTCACAAGCAGTATTTACGGTTAACATGAGATTGAACAGGACATGAAGTGAGGTATAGTGTTATAGTTTTTATAGAATCATAGTCCTGCCCTATTATAGCGCGATAACAATTCATAGTTGTGTGCCAAGTGCATAGTTTTGTAAAACAGAACAGCGAGGACTGAAGCAGCTGAAAATATAACTTTTCGACAGATTCAAGCTTTGGATGCTGTCCATTCCAACAGAATCGGGCTTGCAATACTGCCAATAAGGACTATGTTACACCAACCCAGTCTGTGCCAGTCTCTTATGCATGAGTGTCTCAGAGTAAAAATCTAGAGTAAAATAACACCCATGCTTTAAAAGTAGTAGAAATAGACCATCATACACTGCACCTTGGAGCCAGGAGCCAAGTGTGCCAACACAAGCTACTTCTAGCTGACACAAATGTTTGCAGCTAGTTTTAGCGGATTTTCTTACCCAATGAGAATGTCTGGTGGGCAAAAAATACTCCTGAGACATCACAACTATATAGTGGTTAGTCTCTTTTTCTGGCTGAGTAGCAAGACTTTGACATTTTCAGCTATATGGGCATTACAGTAGAAACCACATTTGAAACTAAGTTTTTCAGTTTAAACAGTAAAACATGTTGGTGGTTTTGTAGCTGTTATTTTTTAATTAATCAATTAACTAATTTAATATTTGACTGTCAGAAACTGTGTTTGTGTGGGTAATACTAATTCACTATTAGTTATTAGATAGCGACAGCTGCAGTCAGTGTTTGTGTAGGTGGATACAGTGCAATTTTATGTCAGTTTTGTGGAGAAAGATGCTAATTACAACAGGTCCTCAAACCAAAACCACAGCCTTAAGTTGTCTATCACTTCAAATTGTATTTATCCGACCTGAGATATGTTTGTTAACTATTACACAAAAAGCTTTTATAGCAAAGGTGACCAAATGCTGAATGTAATGGAGCGAAAAAACAATTACCCCATTCATGGATTTTCCTCTTATACCATTAACAGCACTAAAGACAATAAGCTAAATAAAAACAATAATCCCTGAGGATATTAGTGCAAAAACATAAAACAAGCGCTTTATAATGCCAAAATTCATATTTCTTTAGGCGAAAAATATCTAATCATTTTCCATTGTCAGGATATAATTTACCACATCTGTAGTAGGAAACATCAGTTAGATAAATGGGGTTTGTATTACATCCAAATTAGTAATGAAATTCTACCAGAGGCAAATTGTGATGGCTTATAATTTCATTTGCACATTAAAACATCATCAGTATTAACAATGTGTTTCACTGATACAGTATTCCAAGCTGTAAAACTCAACTGTTTTTATTGCACTTTTTCTTTAAGAGCGCAATTTTTCATGACTAATCTCTAATTTGTACATACAGTGAGCAAAAATCTTCAACAATGAAAATTAATAAAACAACTCCCCTTTCCTTTCACATGGGCTAATTCTAGTCTTCATTTCCCAGTGAGCCCCTGCAATTCTGCCTCACACACCTGCTGGTTTTCAGGGTCGGGCTGACAAGTTAATGCGGTTCAGGTGTTGTAATTGAAGATTGCCACCAGCTGGTTGTGGTGTAGCTTGGCAGAGTAGAAAGGAGAGGAGTTGGCTATTGAGCTGAACAGGTGATCGGTGCTTCAGTGCTGCTGGCCTCGGCTCACAACGAGCCCCTTGTTTATGGAGAGCCACTTGTGTCTCCAGGCACCGCAGGCACATAATGGCTCCAACACTAAAATGAAAAGAAAAGAACGAGCACTTCATTGAATATTAATTTGAAAGTGAATGTACTCTAAAATGGAAACGAACTAACCTCTTTAGCATCATCTATTTGAACATTTAAATTAGACAGAGAATAGAGACGAAAACTCAAACAGTATTTCATTGTCCAAATACTGTCTGGGCTGACTGTGGTACCAAATATTCACTTAGCTTAATGTAAACCACCCACACACTCAAAGGCATGCAGGCCAGTAGCAATCAGTATTGGATTTCAGTCAGCTACAAATTTTGTTCCAAACTATACACAAGCTCTCTGCCTGCCAGAGGAGACTTGCACGCTAACTCTTTGTAGTCTTAAAGGATCTTTTTAATTCTTCTATTTAGTGCTCAAAATCTGATAAACATGACATTTATGCAGTAATCTAATGAGCCCCCTCTATGGGTCCAAATGGCATTAACACACAATTTGCATTCGGATAAGACGTATTCAGCATATACATAGATGTCTTTGGATATCTAAACTACATTAACAGTTTCTATCTTCCCTCATTACCATTAGCAATTGATTCTGTGGGTTAAGAGGTTATTGGAGAATTTTCTTTTTTGTTCTTCATAGCCACCAACTTATTGTTTCTGAATATACTGTTCAAAATCCAGTCAAATCTGTTATAGACATAAATTTATCAAATCAAATCAAATCAAATTTATTTGTATAGCACATTTCATGTACAAACAGTTCAAAGTGCTTTACATAAAATAAAAGCATTGCAGCAGGGAGTGCAAGAAGCATTAAAAATACATAAAAGAATATAAAGAGAAACAAATAAAATCATTTAAATGAATTTAAAAACAGGCAACAGTCTAGATAAGTTAAAAGATATTTCATGCATAGACACATGAGAAACGAAATGTCTTTAACCTGGATTTAAAAATGTCTACATTTGGTGAAAGTTTAATCTCTACTGGCAGTTTGTTCCACTTATTTGCAGCATAACAGCTAAATGCTGCTTCTCCATGTTTAGTCTGGACTCTGGACTGGACCAGCTGACCTGAGTCCTTGGATCTAAGAGCTCTGCTGGGTTTATATTCTCTGAACATATCACAGATGTATTTTGGGCCTAAACCGTTCTGGGATTTGAAAACCATCAGCAGGCTTTTAAAATCTATTCTGTGACTGACTGGAAGCCAGTGTAAAGATTTTAAAACTGGTGTGATGTGTTCAGATCTCTTAGTCCGGGTTAAAACTCTAGTAGCAGCGTTCTGGATGAGCTGCAGATGTTTAATGCTCTTTTTGGGAAGTCCAGTTAAAAGAGCATTACAGTAATCGAGTCTACTGGAGATGAATGCATGGATGAGTTTCTCCTGATCTTTTTGGGAGAGGAAACCTTTAATTCTGTTGATGTTTCTGAGGTGGTAAAAAGCTGCCTTGGTGACAGCTCTGATGTGGCTGCTGAAAGTCAGATCTGAGTCTATCAACACTCCGAGGTTACGAACTTGGTCAGTGATTGTAAGGTCCCGAGTCTCAAGATATTTACCAACGCTGACCCTCTTCTCTTTGCTACCAAACAGAATGATCTCAGTTTTGTCTTCATTTAATTGTAGAAAATTATCTCTCATCCAGGTGTTTACTTCCTCCAGACACTGACACAGCACGTCTGCTGGGCTGCAGTCGTCTGGTGACAGAGACACATAAAGTTGTGTATCGTCTGCATAACTGTGATAATTGATGTTAAAATTCTGCAATATCTGACCCAAAGGGAGCATATACAAGTTAAACAGAAGAGGTCCAAGAATTGACCCCTGGGGGACTCCACAAGTCATGACCACTCGCTCAGATTCATAGCTGCCAATTGTAACAAAATAACTCCGGCCTTCTAAGTAGGACCTGAACCAGTTAAGGACCGCTCCAGAAAGCCCAACCCAGTTTTCCAGCCTGTGCAACAGGATTCTGTGATCTACAGTATCAAACGCAGCGCTGAGGTCCAACAGAACCAGGACTGAAACATTACCAGAATCAGTATTCAACCTAATGTCGTTTAACACTTTGACCAGAGCTGTTTCAGTGCTGTGATGACGTCTGAAGCCTGATTGAAAGTTATCAAGACTTCCACTTTCCTTCAGAAAGTCGTTGAGCTGGTTAAATACAACTTTCTCAATAATCTTGGATATAAAAGAGAGATTAGAGACAGGTCTGTAGTTGTTCATCATAGAAGCGTCTAGAGTTCTCTTCTTTAGGAGTGGCTTAATGGCAGCTGTCTTTAGTGACTTGGGAAAAATGCCTGATGCCAGTGAGCTGTTAACTATTCGTAGGAGATCACTTTCTACTGAGGTAAAAACAGTTTTTAAAAAGTCGGATGGTATTATGTCCAGAGAACAAGTTGTTGATTTCAGCTGCCGAACTGTTTCCTCTAGGATTTTTAAATTAACAATATTAAATTGTGACATAACGTCAGAGTTATTTCTAGGTTTTAGACACAGATTAGTTTTCTTGTTTGTCTGTGTTGCGTTAATGTTTTGTCTAATTGTTTTGATTTTTTGGCTAAAAAAGTTGGCAAATTCGTTGCATTTCTCAGTGGAGAGGAGGTCTGGGTTTGACTGTTTAGGAGGATTTGTGAGTTTTTCAACCATAGCAAACAGAGTTCGAGACTTGTTGACATTCTTATTAATCATTTCAGATAAATGCAGCTGTCTGGCCTTGCACAGCTCATTGTTATAACAATGCAGGCTTTCTTTGTACAGCTCATAGTGAATCTGAAGCTTTGTTTTCCTCCATTTACGTTCAGCTTTCCTGCATTCTCTTTTCAGGTTTTTGACCGTAGTGGTGTTTCTCCATGGGGTTTTCTGTTTGATCAAGGTGCTCTTGATTCTTATCGTTGCAACAGCTTCCATTACATTACAAATTTTCAAGTTAAAATGATCCAGCATTCCTTCAACCGACTCTGCACTCATTGTTGGTAACATAGCTATGGCCTCCCTAAACTGAGCACTTGTTTTCTCATTGATGTACCTCTTCTTAACTGAGAAGCTCGTTGTTTGAACATTCTGAGTAATATGTAAATCGAATAAAATACAAAAATGGTCAGACAAGGCCAAATCAATAACAACAACAGAAGAAATATCAACACCTTTAGAAATGACCAGGTCCAGAATGTGACCTCGAAGGTGGGTTGGTTCTGTTACATGCTGCCACAAACCAAACATGTCCAGCACAGAAGAAAATTCTTTGGCAGTACCATCCGTCATATTATCCATGTGAATGTTAAAATCCCCGGTCAAGATAAAATGGTTAAAATCAGTCGAAATAACAGACAATAATTCAGAAAAATCATCAATAAAACTTGCACAGTATCCTGGAGATCTGTAAATGATTAAGAACAGGATTTTAGGAACACCCTTTAAAATAAAACTCAGATATTCAAAAGAAGTGAATTCACCAAATGATATCTCTTTACACTGGAATGTATCTTTAAATAAGGCAGCCTCCCCCCCACCTTTCCTCCCATTTCGGCATTTATCCATAAAACTAAAGTTTGGGGGAGCTGCTTCATTAAGAACAGTAGCACTTGTGCTCTCTGTTAACCATGTTTCTGTCAGAAAAAGAAAATCTAAATTGTGTGGAATTATGAAGTCATTAACTAACAGTGACTTATTGGACAGAGATCCAATATTAAGTAAGGCTAGCTTTGTGGAGTTTACACTGGTCTCTGTTGTATTCTGAGTTGTACGTGGTACCGTTAACAGATTAGATAGATTCACACAGCAGGTTGACTGTTTTCGATTCCTTCTTTTACTAACTAATACAGGAATCCTATTGGGCCCCAGCTTGTTCTCAGAACAGCTGTCAGAAGTCGGACTTCTAAATTTATGGTTGGAAAATTCATGGCGTTTGATTAAGACCTGATTTTTTTATTTTCCCTTTGATGTGAACTCCTGCAAACTATCCAAAAACAGTAATGAGCATATCAATAACATGCTTTATGCAACTGGACTAATCTGGAGTAGCAGGCAAACCAGATCATATACTGTAGATGCTTCCAAATGCCTGTTTTCTTCATCTTATTATTAGCCCCCTTTTTTTTTAGCTGTTTCTTCCAGAGGGACACAGAAAATGAGAGTGAAGTGAGGGGAAACATTACCCAATAGAGCTGAGGGAAAATGCTGAAGGAACAGAAGCTCAGATTGTTTTGTTTTGGAATAGCCTGTATAACTGTCGGCATTCCCCACAGCTCACAAGAAATTTGAAATTGATCATTGCATTTATACGTTGTGGCACTTGGGTGGGGATGGGTGCAAGCCGGTACCTTATATGCGTCTACAGCAACTACAGTGACTGCACCATGAGAAGCAGCAGTGCTGTGTAAAAAGACAAGTCAATAAACAGTTACTTGGGCCAGCGGGTTGTTTGTCAAGTGCAATTACAGGAAAAATATTTTTGAGACTAATGTCACCCAATTCAAACCAGGTAGAGACTGGAATAGAAGGGAAACGAATACAAGACAGATTGGAAGAGGTGTGCATTGTGAGCTGGGGTGGAAAAATACACAAAGGGGCCACCATAGGCTTTTCGCAAAACCATGGGTAGAAAAGGGGGGATAAAATGCAAGTGTTTGTTGTGAAGAAGAAGAATATTGCATGATGGTGGGGATTAATGATCCACTAAACAGTCAAAATCAAGATTGCAGATTGCTTCTTTATGGATATATGCACATACAAATAGGTCACAGTATGAGACATCCAAAGTCACTTGAAAAACTGGAGAAATCTCACAGCAAATTATATGTTAACCAAGAGCCATGTCTAGAACACAGTAATGCCTCAGGGTATTGCAGTCTGCTGTTGGAAGATAGCGTTGCTCTATTATATTTGTACAGGCTGAGGTTTGTAATTAAATATTAACTCTAATAAGCAGAATTTTTCTTCGTTAGTAGTTCGCAACATCAGTGCTTATTATATAGTTTAACATTATCTGGTTTATGTGGCAATATATTATGGCAGATGTTCTCACTTCTATCTCTAAGTTATCCTGTTAACTGTTAAGCCTGGTGCATGGGCTGTGATGCAAAAAGGGTTTCCAGGTATTTGACAGAGAGAACTGTTTCAACATTTGAAGTGTTTCATTATGTTTGACTAAAAAAGTGAAAGAAAGCTTGTTAGGGAGTTTTTCGGGGGAATATTAGCTTTCCTTCCATTAGAGCTTGTAATAGTTCTTTAAGTGCAGGGTTCGCAGCCCAATCATCTGACACTTAAAACTAATCACCTGCCGCATACAATCCGTCAACCTTTCACAGAGGCCTTAAGGTGATGGAATAATTGGCTGTGGTTCACTTTCTTCTTGGAGGGAGATGTTAGTTCCCCTTTGTTCGGTGTGTCTTCGCCTCTCTCAGGATATTTTGGTGTAGATGGCAGTGGAATCATGTGCGAAACAGAAACACCCAGTGACATTTCCAGGCAGCAGGTTGACTTTGCTGAGCAGTGAGAGCCAACTGTCATCTTGAGCTGACGCAAATAACTGATTGTCTCATTATCCTAGCGCCATATTTTTTTCTGTGTGAGACTTGACGATATTTGGTTGCAGTAACACATTATTTCACTAGGGGCTTTATTGCCAAATTACTTTGTTATTACTTATTACTTTGTTATTGCTTATTACTTTGTTATTGCTTATCACTTTAAAAACCAACAGAGTGCACTGTTGATTTTGTTTATTCATTAACGATGGCTTTGAGAGTGGCTGTCAAACCCTATGTGAAAATATCAACAAAAGTCACTTCTTATTTGAGGTATTTAAATTATCCTGCAGGCTCCAGATTTCATAGGTCCTCACCATTTTAGGGTTATAAAATAAATTTCACCTCAACATATATTACAGGCAGATACATTACTGCGCAATCAGATTAATGGTTGGCTACGTCACAGGAAACATAAAAACTAACAGTTTATGGAAGTATAAGCATAACAAATAATTATAAATGTGTAATCACAACATATCCTTTGAGTTCAAACAACCCCTGATGACAGGAAAAGAAATAAAAACAGTAAAAAGGTTGGCTTAACAGACATGTCCGAGGCCTATATTTGAAATTCATGAGAAAAGTTGACTGAGTGCAGTTTAAAGGAGAACTCCGGGGCATTTGAAGCCCAATCCCATTGCTAGAGGTTGTCAAATACTGACAATAGGACACAGACTGGTGCAAATCGGCGCTCCCTGTGCGGCGATTGCGCTGTTTGCGCAGCCTGTCATGCTAGCCAAATACGTGGTGGCCAAGGGGCAAATTCTAAACCTTCCACGTAAAACAACAACTTGCACACTGCAGAAACGTCACACCACTTTATAAACCATCCGACAATAAAGTCACAAGCCTTACCATCAAAACCATATGCATGGTTCTCACGTTACTGGCATGGGGACGTTGCAAAACAACTTTATAAACAGCATGTCACTTACCTCTTGTCGGTATGCGTGCGCTTGTGAAAGCCCAAAAGAGTCAATGGACGATACGAAGCAGTTATCTTCTCTAGAACAGCCATGATAAACTATTTAAAACATTACAACAATATTACTGGGCATGAAACAACATGAAGTAATGCTAACCTAGCAGTATATGGTATTGTTGTTAAATACTTGAACGCAGTTTTTCTAAAGAAGATAATTGCTTTGGATGTGGGAGTATCGTCCATTGACTCTTTTGGGCTTTCACATGCGGGCGCATACAAACAACAGGTAAGTGACATGCTGTTTATAAAGTTGTTTTGTAACGTCCCCATGCCAGTAAAACTGCGTTCAAGTATTTAACAACAATACCATATACTGCTAGGTTAGCATTACTTCATGTTGTTTCATGCCCAGTAATATTGTTGTAATGTTTTAAATAGTTTATCATGGCTGTTCTAGAGAAGATAACTGCTTCGTATCGTCCATTGACTCTTTTGGGCTTTCACAAGCGCGCGCATACCGACAAGAGGTAAGTGACATGCTGTTTATAAAGTTGTTTTGCAACGTCCCCATGCCAGTAATGTGAGAACCATGCATATGGTTTTGATGGTAAGGCTTGTGACTTTATTGTCGGATGGTTTATAAAGTGGTGTGACGTTTCTGCAGTGTGCAAGTTGTTGTTTTACGTGGAAGGGTTAGAATTTGCCCCTTGGCCACCACGTATTTGGCTAGCATGACAGGCTGCGCAAACAGCGCAATCGCCGCACAGGGAGCGCCGATTTGCACCAGTCTGTGTCCTACTGTCAGTATTTGACAACCTCTAGCAATGGGATTACGCTTCAAATGCCCCGGAGTTCTCCTTTAAGTGTAACTGTTTCATAGTTCCATGGCATAAGCAGGTAAATGTAAATGAAAACACAAGTCTGATATTCATTTATGTTGAAAATGAAAAGAATAAGCTGACTGAAGAGAAGGGCTGAGTGATCACACCTGCAGATAACTGTAGTAATCCTGATATCAATTTTTTTAAATGTACTGTAAATGAGATAAGAAGCTCTCCAAACAGTTTTGCAGTATATATTATTCATGTATTATTTGTTTTATTTAAGCTACAGTAAAGACATAATCAACACTTCTGATGAACTGAGCTTTTAGGTTTCTTTTAGCTCAGATTTTCATCAATCAAGACTCAGAGGAAATGTGTGGATGAAACTTGTTTATCTAGATTGTTTCAATGTAAAGAAGATAGTTGTGCTTACTACACATTTTGTTTTTATCTCAACATCATAATTTTTTTATTTTTTTTTTAACAATTCTAACCACATTCCTATTGTACAGTGATCACCAGCTTACTATACCTTAAAATCCCCGAATGTAGGTGGAACTGGCCCATCTCCTTGGGAACAATCAGTGTGGACAGGAAATTCACAGAGAACAAGTCTTTTAGAAGGCAGCTGAAAGGGCATCGGCTTGTTGTGAGGGTAGGGGAGTTGGATGGAGGGTTGGTAAGTACATATCTCATGTCTGTCAAGCCCTTGGAGCTTTGCCTGTTCACTGCTTGATAATTGGTCATCTATCCACCCTCCTGTGATCACCAGTTTAGTTCCAGCTCAATGGGTCGGTCATTTTTTTTCTGGTCTCATTGCTGCTTGTTTGTTTCCAGTTGCATAGTCAGCTGTTTACTTCTGGTCCTATGATCAGAAATTTATTTCTGGTGCTGCAGTCAGTGGTTTACGACTGGTTTCTAGGATTTTGCAATGGACGTGTTTTGCACAAGCTTTTTTTCTGCCTGATTTTATTAATTGGATGTGGACTTAGTTAATGCAGTGGAAACGTTTTTGGCAATAAATTCTAGCCGGAGAGGAGATGGAGGGAAAGGGAGAGATGACTGTTCTATATATTGGAGTTATATGCTACTGTGTGTTTGTACACATTTGTGTGAACCATTTTCTGCTTTCATATCAGCTAACAAGCACGTCGGTGTCCTCCCTTAACAGTGTGAGCCCCTTTAAGGAAGAGTGCAGTAGGGTCAGTGAAATTTAAATTAAAAAAAAGAGCATTAGCAATTGCTTTTGTTAAATTTTCATTTATACAGTTTTATTTATTCATGTGTCTCTTTATTTATTTAATTTTATATGTTGCTATAGGCTATTTCTGGTTATAATATCAGTCTGAGTGGAACATCCTTGTTTGGAATATTGAATGGAGTCCTGGGAGCACAGTGGGAGCCTGGCAAGATGAGTCAGCTCTATTCACGCAGAGGGAGAAGTAAGTAGTAGCTTACATATTGACTGAAAATTGTGTTGATCTGGAGATCTATGTGAGCGATATATTGAGGCCCTTTGAGGAATTCTGTCAAGAATACAAACTGCTGGGTTTGCAACGATTTCTCCAAATTTGCCGCTCCGAACACATTCAGGGTGAATGTTGCCTCTGTATTAAAGTATAAGTATTGATCAACAAGCCCTGAGATATTACTCCCTTTTATCAAGTAAGTTTACAAAAGTCACTGCTTGAAAATCACTGCGGGGAAAGATTCCAGTGCTTCATTTACAGATAATGACGGGTTCAACTCATTTGAACTCCACTTCAAGGGAAACAGATTCATTTTAATTTGCAAATTTTAACCAGTTCAATTAAACTCCAGTATAAATGATTAGACTTCAAATAAGAGCGCATCCCAAGTGGGGAAAATATTTTGATGTTCTCCTTCTATGATGGGATTTTAGTTAGAATTCAAGATTGATTTGAGAGTATTGTTAATGTAAAACATTGACAGTCATTCACTTTCTAACCCCTATTTTACTTTAATGAGTCACAACATAGGCCATGTGGCACTTACAGTCAGCTAGACATCAGTTTAAAGCTGCTATGATTAATATCTTTGTAAAGTGAAAGTCGATCATTGGAGGAGAGCCCACATGGAATTACCTGATTGCTAAGGAGCTTTTCTCCAGCTTATGGATTAGATCTTCTAGTCTAAAACTACGCTGTTTTGCTCTGTTTCAAGTAAGTGACTAGAGAATAGTGAACATTTAACTTCAGACATTTAACTACTAGACATTTCCCTGGACAGACGTCTTCCCTGCAAATGGTAAGATGACACCAAGTACAGAGCTGTAAAAGAGGCAACAGTAGAATCTCTCTGTTAGCAGGTTGGTAGAAACATGACTCTGAGCAAATGTTAATGTTGCTTTGTAACTGCTGCTGTTATAGGCTGTATTGATTCAAAAAGGTAATGGATGTAAGAAACACACTTGTTGCTTGTCTTTCCTTGCAAATTAATCAATTCTTGTCTTATTGACTCAGCCTCCCCATTTAAAGTACAGTAACCTTTGTATAAGTATGTTTGCAAGGAAGTAAGCCATTTAGTCATATCAATTCTATCAAATTCATATCTACAAAAAAAATAACACATTATAATAACATGATTATTTCCACATGGACTTTTTTTCTTCAATAATTTATACAAAAAAAGTGAGCCATTTTCCAACATACTCTGTCTCAGTTAAAGCTTTTCTTCCCCTTAATCAAGGGAAATAAAGCAGTCTTTGTGGTAAAACATTTTCAGGACAATTTTTGATGCCAGATTGCCCAATTTGTATTGACATTTCCCTTTAGTGTGCTACCTCTTACATTTTGCTACCCCTAATGTAATAGAGAGAAATTACCAAATGGTTGCAGAAAGGAAAATACCTGCTTGTGCCCAATGGGAGAGCGACTTTACACGGTCACTAAGCCTTATTTGATCGGTTACAAAATGATGGCCCTCGTATCATGAAAACTAAATTGACAGGATATTCCCTTACTAATGAAAAAGACAAAAGAGCTAATCACTTGTAATCTAAAATGTTGCCCACAGTGATTTAAAACAAAATTGCTGTCTATCTTTCACCTTCCTGGTTTCTGTCAGCTATATTGAAGTATCTTATTCAGTTGAGTGATTTCTCTTTCAGAGGTGTTTTTTTTTTCTAAATATATCTAATTAGACTTCACAACCTCTCACTGTCAGTACTGTCTAATTAAAGGTATCCTATTATTTCTGTCACATTGTGGGCCTCGTTCTCACTTTGTTTCCTACAGTTCCTTACTTAATAAACCATTTCCCCATTACCCCCAAGTATACACATCTGTGGTAACCCCCCACCTCCCGCTGGCTTTGAGTTTTCTGTGTACTTCCTCAACACTTCCTCAGCCAATAGGGTCTTCTATCTTGTTTATGGTGCAACTTTTTTTTCTTTTGTTTTTTCAATTTGAATATAGTCTACTCCTTTAGAAGTTTAACAACTCAGCACTACTCTGTTTCCTATATCACCACTGAGTGTTCTTGTTTCCTCTCAGGAGGTCTTTCCTTTGTTATCCTGCACATATGGGATGCAATAAGGAGAACCGAAGCACCATGTCTTTTTACATCCAAAGATTTTCCCAGTCGAACACCCACCACAATAACAGAGTGAATCAAGAATGTATTTTTCTTTCAATATCATATGATGTGAAATTCTGTAATGGTAAAAGTCTGCTGTTCATCAAGTCCTTTATCTTCAGTGAGCATGGAGAAAAAGGAACGTTTAATTTTTTGATGTACAATTCAATTATGAAAAGGTTTTGGAAGAGAAAGCACAAATTCAGCTTGATAGAGTGAATGATTCTGCTGTCATGTATCGTACTTTCATAATTATTGACAAAAAAATGAATCTGCCTTCTTAAAGATAAGAGAGCCTGTGTATTAAGTGTAACCAAATGTCCAGTACATGTAAGTTAAGTGATGTCGGGGATACAATATTGCTTTTTTTTATAGTTGTACAAATCTGCATTCATTTCAAAAGTATAGCGCCTGACAAATGATATGATATTGGATTCATGTGTAATGCAAAAGATGCTTTGATTTGACAGCTTTGTTTTATTTCCATGTCAAAGAAGTCATATTATTTGCGTTTTACTGCAAAAGCATCCACTCTATGACCAAGTTCCAAACCAATACATAGTTTTACATCTTTACTTTGGAGCTTTCCCTTGAGCTTTCTGTGTTGAGCAGGTGTAGGGGGCATGTGGAGGGCTGGCTGTGTTTATAGTGGAGTCAGGATGTAATGTTAGGCTGCAGCACCTGCTCACATCCTTTAGCCTGACTGTTTATCTCCTACAGTGCAGCAAGTATTTCAATGAAGCCACGCAGTCTGTTTGGTTGCCAAGTGAAAAATCCACCTTTACATTGCCTCCCAATGGATTTATTTAAGACTAAAGATTTTTTGCTGCCTAATGAGCTTAACTCAAGTTCATGCTTGTATATTTGCACTGCATAAATTACTAAGGATAACTTGATGCAATATGACTTTCTTAAAACATTTGGAGTGTGTTATGTTTCAAAAACAAAATCACAATAAATTCTATATGGTGCTACAGCTCTGAAAGATGAACAGTTGGGGATACTGCTTGCCAAACTTTGAGTGGTAGCAGCTAATCAGTTTTGGAAATAAAAACACAGTCGATTACAAGTATTTCTGGATATACGGACCTGAATTTTGAAGTGCGTTTGGCAATCGCTTATTCCAGTGATAACCCATTACACAATATTTATTCAGCTTAACAGTGATGACATGTGAATAGATGAAGAGATCTCAAAACAATACCTGCTTTGGTTTACAAAATTACAGTTTGCTGTTTGGATTCTACGAAGCAACCTGAAATTAAAAAAAAAGAACGATGTGTTTTACATGAAAAGATAGACTAAAAAAAAAGAAGGACAAACGCTTTCCCATGGAGAGAGGATTATGGGAGGCATAACTATAGAATTTGTTAGAAACAAATTGATTTTTTTGCCTCGTTCATTGTTAGGGTATTGACCAGTTTATCCTCAAAATATACCGGTGTCTAATTTGAGCTGAATTTCCTGTCAGATACATACTTACTTGAGAGTTTCTGTGTATCATTTAACAAATCCGGCAAAAGTCTTGAGCCATCCCTCTTCTTTTAAATTGCTGCAAAGAAGGGGACGAAAGGAGAATAGATTCATCTAAACATGTGAAAACATAAATGGAAATATAGAATACAAGGCAATTTGAATGAGCTTCAGAGTCAATATTTGCTACGACCACCTTTCTTATTCAATACAGCCTGAACCGTCTTAGACAAGTTTTCTTGTAATTTCTTTAAGTAGTATTCAGGAAGTGTTCCAAAGCTCTTCTTTGGATGTTCAATTCAATTCAATGCAGTTTTATTCATATAGCGCCAAATTACAACTAATGCCATCTCAAGGCACTTCAATAACACAGTCCAATTCCAGTTCAGTTGGAGTTCAATTCATTGTAATCATATCCAATCAAATCCAGCCTGTTCGCTGCTATTTGCAACATACTGCCAGTAACAAAGTATCTTAATGATACCTTTTAAAACGGGTTCTTTGCTGTGTTGTTATACATAGACACAACACTGATTCTTTCATTGAGTTTGGTGTCTTTTTTAACGCTTGAATGATTCACTGCTCAGTGGTTTAACAAACACAAACACATTCCTCTGACAATACTCAGGCATAAGGACTCTACTGAAAATCAGTGAAAAAAACAGCCAGTGTCTAAAACGAAAACTTTCAGGACCTTCAAAAAGCCTGGAGAACTTTTGCTCAAGACCAGTTTAAAAGATTACCAGAAAGTTTGACGCTGGAGGCAAAATATAAAGAAATGAGGGGTAGCTCGAGACTTTTGCGTAGTAAACTGTACTATGGTATTTTGCAGTGAAATAACTGTCCTTCACAAGTGTGTTCCCTGAGGCTCTCTCCCTATTAAAAGAACTCAAGTGCTCCATAGCTCAGCATACTAACGTATGCACATCTCCTAATCTAGAGCTGTTATTGTGTTGTTTATTATGTTGTAGTAAAATATTATAAAGACTATATATGAGTGTAATTAGTTATGAAACTTCACATTTGTTCAAACTGCAATACCTTTTTAAGATGTCTGTTCAGTAGCAACCAGTGCCACGTATTTTCACTTTCATAATGAGACATTCTTCCACACTCAAATGAACCTGTATCTCCCCTGTACTCATATACAGTAGATGGAAGCCATTTTGCTTCTCTCTGGCCATCACACTGAGAGACAAGAAGATTTGACAAGCATGGCAGGTTTTCGCCTCTCACTCTAGAAATGGAAGGCAAGAAAGCTGCAACTTCTGAAGCCAATTACTTAAGTTTCTCCTGTTTTCTTTCATTCTCTTCTCACAAGAAAGGATTGGATGGAAACTTTCCACAGCCCTCTTATCATATGGTAATACCGCAACATGGTCCACATGTTTTTACATGCCAAGTCATCTTCACATCATTTATTTTCTTTATTCTGCAGTGCATTCTAATCTCTCTTCACGAGAAAGGTTTTTACGATAATCTGTCTGAAGAATAGCTTGTTTCCTTGCTGCTGGAATGTGCCAAAAGGGAACATTTACTCAGAGATTCTTTGCAATGTTTGGATAAGACTTTAGATGCTGCTGACAAATGAAATGCATGTCTGTGGGAGTGTGAGAGGACAGCAATACAGCCAATCATGCAAAGCTGTGCTACCTCTCTGCCAAAATGAGATTCATATCAGGAGTGAAGGGCTGCTTCCTGAAAAAGCAGCACTGAAGAGTAAAAACATCTCCAGTAAAATGTTAAAGAACATATATCAATGCCAAATAATTGCAATCACAATTACACTTTATAAAAAAGAGAGCCACAAAGGAACAAATAAAACTGATGTCTGAAAAGTGATATTCAAATAATACAGGGTTGTTGACAGAAAGAATGTGAAATAAATGCATAGAGTGAACAAGTTACAGTGGACTCGTCAGTGGAAAGGAGTCCAACAACCCTTGTTATTTTGATTTTCAAGTTAAATCAAAACATAGTTAAAATCTTGAAAAAACAAATCTTTTTTACATAATTGGTCATTTGCTTGGACACATAGGTTATAACTTGATATGTTTTGGTGTTACAGAATGCCTTTTTGTTGTTGTTGTAGCTCTTAGAGTTTAAAGGAAGATGTGTTGTTTTTGTAGCTTTATAATGAGATGGTTCTACCTGAAGGTCTTTGACTGTGTCAGAGGGCCAAAGTTAAAATGACCCTTTTCTCATTTTTTTTGTGTTGGTGTGTTTTCGGTGTAGCCAAGGGGGATGCAGTGAAAGAACGGAGGAGGAAGAGGCGGTTGCATATCATCCATCTGTGTCTTCAAGTAATGTGGCAAACAGTATTTTATGCTCTGTGAGAGTAGTTGAGAAATTCAT